>NW_027094885.1:0-46755 GCF_029207755.1 Chamaea fasciata | reverse complement strand
TGCGGTTCCAAACCCCGTTTTTTTTTTTTTCCCCCGTGATCCTTTCTCCCCCCCTTTTTTCCAAACCTCGGTGCCAGGTAGGGATAACGGAGCGGTTTGTGTGACTCGGAACGCTGAGCGAGCTGGGGTTGTTCATCCTGGAGAAAAGGAGGCTCAGGGGTGACTTTATCACTCTCCACAACTCCAGAGAATCGGGTCATTATTTAATTATCGGGCCAGATTTTAATTGTTTAATTTAATTCGTTTATTCCAACCCCCTTGAGACGAGTTCGGCGGAACCGTCTCCTTGCCTTGGCGGAGCTCACGCCTCGTTGAGGCTGTAACTCGGACGAGAAATTGATTTAAAAAAATCGACGTTTTCCCGCGTCTTGTCCGCGCCCAGCTTCAAAATCACCGCCAGGCCTGTTGAATTCCGAGAGTTTTCACCCCAATTCCGAGAGTTTCCACCCAAATCGTCTGCGATTCCGTACCAAATCCCTTTTTTATCCGGCAGCTACGGCTTCGTGGAGTACACGAAGACGGACTCGGCGGCGCGGGGCCAAGTCGGAGCTGCCGGGGAAGCAGCTGCTCCTCCTTCACCTTCCTCTTCCTCCTCCTCCTCCTCCTCCTTAAAAACCCTCGGAAAGGAGTTTTAAAGAACCTCCACCTCGTTGAGGCTGTAGCTAAGAAACGACTTCAAAAAAATCAGATTCAGATAAGAAATTCCGCTAAGAAGCGATTAAAAAGCCGAGGCGGAACGAGATAAACGAGGCCGCTCCTCTGTCCACACCTGGCTGGAAGATTGGGTCATTATTTAATTATCAGGCCAGATTTTAATTGGTTTTCCTTGTTCCAAACCCCTTGAAAGGAGTTTGGCGGAACCGTCTCCTTGCCTTGGCGGAGCTCACGCCTCGTTGAGGCTGTGACTCGGAGGAGAAATATTTTAAAAAATCGACGTTTTCCCCGCGTCTTGTCCGCGCCCGGCTTCAAAATCACCGCCAGGCCCGCCGAATTCCGAGAGTCTCCACCCAGATCATCTGCGATTCCGTACCAAAATCCCTTTTTTTTTTAATCCGGCAGCTACGGCTTCGTGGAGTACATGAAGAAGGACTCGGCGGCGCGGGCCAAGTCGGAGCTGCTGGGGAAGCAGCTGGGCACCCGGGCCCTGTACGTGCACTGGACCGAGGCGTCGCAGCTGAGCCCCGAGCTGCTGCACTCGCGCTGCCTCTGCGTGGACAAACTGCCCCACGGCTTCGGCGACGCGGCGCGCCTCAGGGCCCATGGCGGCCGCCGCCTGCCAGCCCGACTTCTGCCAGGTGGGCCTCGGCGAGGGCTCTGGGAGGGGTTTTCAGGAGCTGGGGAGGGTTTTGGGAAGGGGTCTGGGAGATTTGGGAAGGGATTTGGGAGATTTGGGAGGGGTTTGGGTGGGGGTTTTGAGGAGGTGGGGAGGGTTTGGGAAGGAGTTTGGGAGCTTTGGGAGGGGTTTTGGGAGATTTGGAAGGGACTTGGGAGATTTGGGAAGGGTTTGGGAGCTTTGGGAGGGGTTTTGAGGAGCTGGGGAGGGTTTGGGAAGGGGTCTGGGAGATTTGGGAGGGGTTTGGGAGATTTGGGAAGGGACTTGGGAGATTTGGGAAGGGGTTTGGGAGCTTTGGGAGGCGTTTGGGAGGGGTTTGAGCAGGTGGGGAGGGTTTGGGAAGGGGTTTGGGAGCTTTGGGAGGGGGGTTGGGATCTTTGGGAGGGATTTGGGAGCTTTGGGAAGGGGTTTGGGAGCTTTGGAAGGGTTTGGGATTTTTGGGAAGGGGTTTGGAGCTTTGGGAAGGGTTTGGGATTTTTGGGAGGGGTTTAGGAAGGGTTTTGAGGAGTTGGGAAGGGTTTGGGAAGGGGTTTGGGAGCTTTGGGAGGGGGTTGGGATCTTTGGGAGGGGATTTGGGAGCTTTGGGAAGGGTTTGGGAAGATTTGGGAGGGATTTGGGAGCTTTGAGAAGGGATTTGGGAGCTTTGGGAGAGATGTAGGAGGTTTGGGAGGGGTTTGGGTGTGGTTTTGAGGAGGTAGGGAGGGTTTGGGAGGGGATTTGGGAGCTTTGGGAAGGGTTTGGGAGCTTTGGGGGAGATTTGGGAGCTTTGGGGAGGGGTTTGAGAGCTTTGGGAAGGGGTTTAGGATTTTTGGGAAGGGGTTTGGGAGGGGTTTTGAGGAGTTAGGAACGGTTTGGGAGGGGTTTGGGAGCTTTGGGAAGGGGTTTGGGAGCTTTGGGGGAGATTTGGGAGCTTTGGAAGGGATTTGGGAGGGGTTTTGGGGAGTTAGGGAGAGTTTGGGAAGGGATTTGGGAGCTTTGAGAGGGGTTTGGGAGCTTTGGAAGGGGGTTTGGGAGCTTTGGGAGGGGTTTTGAGGAGGTGGGGAGGGTTTGGGAAGGGATTTGGGATCTTTGGGAGGGATTTGGGATCTTTGGGAGGGATTTGGGAGCTTTGGGAGGGGTTTGGGAGCTTTAGGAGGGGTTTGGGAGCTTTGGGAGGGGTTTGGGAGCTTTGGGAAGGGGTTTGGGAGCTTTGGGGGAGATTTGGGAGCTTTGGGAAGGGGTTTGGGAGCTTTGGGAGGGGTTTGGGATTTTTGGAAGGGGTTTGGGAGGGGTTTTGAGGAGTTAGGAACGGTTTGGGAGGGGTTTGGGATCTTTGGGAAGGGGTTTTGAGGAGGTAGGGAGAGTTTGGGAAGGGATTTGGGAGCTTTGGGAAGGGTTTGGGATTTTTGGGAGGGGTTTAGGGAAGGGTTTTGAGGAGTTGGGAGGGGTTTGGGAAGGAGTTTGGGAGCTTTGGGAGGGGTTTGGGGAGCGTTTTAGAGGGCTGGGAGGGGTTTGGGGATGAATTTGGGATTCAGGGATTTGGGGTTCAGGAATTCAGGGATCTGGGGTTCAGGGATGGATTTGGGATTTGGGGTTCAGGGATGGATTTGGGGTTCAGTAATTCAGTGATTTGGGGTTCAGTGAAGGATTTGGGATTTGGGGTTCAGGGATTTGGGGTTCAGGGATGGATTTGGGGTTCAGGAATTCAGGGATCTGGGGTTCAGGGTTGGATTTGGGGTTCAGGGATGGATTTGGGATTTGGGGTTCAGGAATTCAGGGATTTGGGGTTCAGGGATGGATTTGGGATTTGGGGATGGATTTGGGATTTGGGGTTCAGGGATGGATTTGGGATTTGGGGTTCAGGGATGGATTTGGGATTTGGGGTTCAGGGATGGATTTGGGGTTCAGGGATGGATTTGGGGTTCAGTAATTCAGTGATTTGGGGTTCAGTGAAGGATTTGGGATTTGGGGTTCAGGGATTTGGGGTTCAGGGATGGATTTGGGGTTCAGGAATTCAGGGATCTGGGGTTCAGGGTTGGATTTGGGGTTCAGGGATGGATTTGGGATTTGGGGTTCAGGAATTCAGGGATTTGGGGTTCAGGGATGGATTTGGGATTTGGGGTTCAGGGATGGATTTGGGGTTCAGGAATTCAGGGATCTGGGGTTCAGGGATGGATTTGGGGTTCAGGGATCTGGGGTTCAGTGAGGGATGTTTTTGTCCCCAGCTGGCCGTGGGACAGGACGGGCACCTGAAGGGATTCGCCGTGCTGGAGTTCCCGTCCCCGGAGGCGGCCGAGCGCGTCCAGGCCGACATGGACGGGGCGGCGCTGGCCGGGACCCACCTCCGGGTGTCCTTCTGTGCCCCCGGCCCGCCCGGCCGCAGCATGCTGGCCGCCCTCATCGCTGCCCAGGCCACGGTGAGCCTTCGTCATCCTCCTCTTCCTCGTCGTTATCATCCTTATCGTCCTTATCATCATTGTTATCATTGTTATCATCCTTAGCATCTTTGTTATCACTGTTATCATCGTTATCATCCGTATCATCCTTGTTATCATCCTTATCATCATTGTTATCACTGTTATCATTGTTATCATTGCAATCGTCTTCATTATCATTCTTATCTTCCTTATTGTTCTTATCTTCATCCTTATCATCCTCACCCGCCCGGCCGCAGCGTGCTGGCCGCCCTCATCGCTGCCCAGGCCGCGGTGAGCCTTCGTCACCCTCCTCTTCCTCGTCGTTATCATCCTTATCGTCCTTATCATCATTGTTATCATCGTTATCATCCTTAGCATCACTGTTATCATCGTTATCATCCTTGTCATCACTGTTATCATCTTCGTCATCCTTATCATCACTGTTGTCATTGTTATCATCCTTATTGTCATTGTTATCATCGTTATCATCCTTATCATCATTGTTGTCATCTTCATCATCCTTATCATCATTGTTATCATCTTCATCGTCCTCATCATCGTTATTATCATTGTTATCATTGCAGTCGTCTTCATTATCATTTTTATCTTCCTTATCGTTCTTATCTTCATCCTTATCATCCTCACCCCGCCCGGCCGCAGCGTGCTGGCCGCCCTCATCGCTGCCCAGGCCACGGTGAGCTTTCGTCATCCTCCTCCTCATCATCGTCATCATCGTTATCATCCTTATCATCATTGTTATCATCTTCGTCATTCTCAGCATCCTTGTTATCACTGTTATCATCGTTATCATCCTTATCATCATTGTTATCATCGCTATCATCCTTATCATCATTGTTATCGCTGTTATCATTGTTGTCATTGCAATCGTCTTCATTATCATTTTTATCTTCCTTATCGTCTTTATCTTCATCCTTATCATCCTCACCCGCCCGGCCGCAGCGTGCTGGCCGCCCTCATCGCTGCCCAGGCCACGGTGAGCCTTCGTCATCCTCCTCCTCATCATCGTCATCATCGTTATCATCCTTATCATCATTGTTATCATCTTCGTCATTCTCAGCATCCTTGTTATCACTGTTATCATCGCTATCATCCTTATCATCCTTGTTATCATCGTTATCATCCTTATCGTCATTGTTATCATCTTCGTCATCCGTAGCATCACTGTTATCATTGTTATCATCGTTATCATCCTTAGCGTCATTGTTGTCATCTTCATCATCCTTATCATCATTGTTATCATTGTTATCATCCTTAGCATCTTTGTTATCACTGTTATCATCGTTATCATCCTTATCATCCTTGTTATCATCCTTATCATCATTGTTATCACTGTTATCATTGTTATCATTGCAATCGTCTTCATTATCATTCTTATCTTCCTTATCGTCTTTATCTTCATCCTTATCATCCTCACCCGCCCGGCTGCAGCGTGCTGGCCGCCCTCATCGCTGCCCAGGCTGCGGCGAGCCTTCGTCACCCTCCTCTTCCTCGTCGTCATCATCTTCATCGTCCTTATCATCATTGTTATCATTGTTATCATCCTTATCGTCATGGTTATCATCTTCGTCATCCGTAGCATCACTGTTATCATTGTTATCATCGTTATCATCCTTAGCATCACTGTTATCATCGTTATCATCCTTATCATCACTGTTATCGTCGTTATGATCCTTATCGTCACTGTTATCATCTTCGTCATCCTTATCATCATTGTTATCATTTTCATCGTCCTCATCATCGTTATTATCATTGTTATCATTGCAATCGTCTTCATTATCATTTTTATCTTCCTTATCGTTCTTATCTTCATCCTTATCATCCTCACCCGCCTGGCCGCAGCGTGCTGGCCGCCCTCATCGCTGCCCAGGCCGCGGCGAGCCTTCGTCATCCTCCTCTTCCTCACTGTTATCATCCTTATCATCCTCGTCGTCGTCGTTATCATCCTCGTCATCGTCGTTATCATCCTCGTCGCCGTCGCCGCCCTCGTTTTCTTCATCCTCGTCGTCCTCGTCTCATCCTCCTCGTCCTCCTCGTCTTCCTCCTCATCATCATCTTCCTCGTCCTCATCTTCATCCCGTCCTCGTCTTCATCCTCCTCGTCCTCCTCATCTTCCTCATCTCGTCCTCACCCTCCTCATCCCCCTCTTCATCATCTTCATCTTCCTCATCTTCCTCTTCATCATCTTCATCCTCCTCGTCCTCCTCGTCTTCCTCCTCCTCATCATCTTCCTCGTCCTCATCTTCATCCCGTCCTCGTCTTCATCCTCCTCGTCCTCCTCATCTTCCTCATCTCGTCCTCACCCTCCTCATCCTCCTCTTCATCATCTTCATCTTCCTCATCTTCCTCTTCATCATCTTCATCCTCATCCTCCTCGTCTTCCTCCTCCTCATCATCTTCCTCGTCCTCATCTTCATCCCGTCCTCGTCTTCATCCTCCTCGTCCTCCTCGTCTTCCTCATCATCCTCATCTCGTCCTCACCCTCCTCATCCTCCTCTTCATCGTCTTCATCCTCCTCCATCCTCACCCTCCTCTTCATCGTCTTCATCCTCCTCATCCTCCTCTCATCTTCATCCTTATCCTCACCATCCTTCTCATCCTCCTCCTCCTCTTCATCCTCCTCCTCCTCCTCCTGTGTTTTTTGGGCCCAAAACCCCAAATTCCCGGATTTTCCCTCCTTCCTCCCCCTGAGACCCTCCTGCCAAAAAAAAAAACCCCCCAACTCCAATCCTCCTTTTTCCCCCAAATTCCCGTTTTTTTCCCCCAAATCCCGGCCCTGAACCGTGGGAAGGGCCATCCCCCGATCCTCCTTTTTCCCAAAATCCCCGTTTTTTCCCCCAAATCCGGCCCTGAACCGTGGGAAGGGCCATCCCCCGATCCTCCTTTTTCCCCCAAATTCCCGTTTTTTCCCCCAAATCCAGGCCCTGAACCGTGGGAAGGGCCATCCCCCGATCCTCCTTTTTCCCAAAATCCCCGTTTTTTTCCCCCAAATCCCGGCCCTGAACCGTGGGAAGGGCCATCCCCCGATCCTCCTTTTTCCCCAAATTCCCGTTTTTTCCCGCCAAATCCCGGCCCTGAACCGTGGGAAGGGCCATCCCCCCGATCCTCCTTTTTCCCCAAAATCCCCGTTTTTTTCCCCCAAATCCAGGCCCTGAACCGTGGCAAGGGGGCTCCTCCCCGAGCCCAACATCCTGCAGATTTTTGGGGAGCCTCGGGAAGAATCCGACGTCGCTGCAGCTGCTGCTCAACCCTCTGCTGCACGGCGCCAAGCAGGGTAGGATTGGGGTGAAAAACGGGGGAATTCGGGAAAATTGGTGGAAAATGGGGGAAAAAGGGGGGGGAAAAATGGGGAAGAAATGGGGGGAAAAATGGGGAAAAAAAGCCACGAGGAATGGGTAAAAACGGGGGGGGAAAAAACAGGAAAAAGATCCTGGGGAAAATGGGGGAAAAAACGGGGGGGAAAAAAATGGGGGAAAAATGGGGGGAAAATGGGGGGAAAAAGAAGGGGGGAAGAAAATGGGGGGAAAAAAAGGGGGGGGAAGTGGGGGAAAAACCTGGGAAAAAACAGGGAAAAAAACCCCAGGGGAAAAATGGGGGAAAATGGGGAAGAAAGGGGGAGGGAATGGGGGAAAAAAAAACAAGGAAAAACTGGGAAAAAATGGGAAAAAAACCCAGGAAAAATGGGGTAAAAATGGGGGAAAAAACCAGGAAAAAGATCCTGGGGGAAAATGGGGGAAAAAAGGGGGGGAAAATGGGAAAAAATGGGGGGGAAGTGGGGGAAAAAACCTGGGAAAAACAGGGAAAAAACCCCAGGGAAAAATGGGGAAGGAAAAACTGGGGGAAAATTGGAAGAAATGGGAAAAAGTGGGGAAAAAATGGGGGGGAAAAAGGGAAAAAAATGGGAAAAAATGGGGGGGAAAAATGGGGAAAAATGGGAAAAAATGGGGGAAAAAAATGGGGGAAAAATGGGAAAAAATGGGGAAAAAACGGGGAAAAAAATGGGAAAAAATGGGAAAAAAAATGGGAAGAAAGGGGGGGAAAAAGGGGGGGGAAATGGGAAGAAAGGGGGGGAATAAATGGGAAAAAAATGGGAAAAAAATGGGGGAAATGGCAAAAAAACGGGAAAAAACTGGGGGAAAATGGGAAGAAAGGGGGGAAAAAAAGGGGGGGAAAAATGGGAAAAAATGGTGAAAAAATGGGGAAAGATGGGAAAAATGGGGGAAAAAAAATGGGGGAAAATGGGAAAATACGGGAAAAAAATGGGGAAAAATGGAAGAAATGGGAAAAAAGGGAAAGAAACGGGAAGAAATGGGAAGAAATGGGGAAAAATGGGGAAAAAAATGGGGGGAAATGGGAAAAGATGGGAAAAAATGGAAGAAAAATGGAAAAAAATGGGGAAAAACCGGGAAAAAATGGGAAAAAAAACGGGAAAAATGGGAAGAAAGGGGGGAAAATGGGAAAAAAAACGGGGAAAAAGGGGAAAAAATGGGAAAAAACGGGGGAAAAAGGGAAAAAAAAAAATGGGAAGAAATGGGTAATTAAATGGGAGGAAAATGGGAAAAAAAAGGGGGGAAAACGGGAAAAATGGGGAAAAAAAAGGGGAAAACCGGGAAAAATGGGAAAAAATGGGAAAAAAATGGGGGGGAAATGGGGAAGAAATGGAAAAGGAAACGGGGGGAAAAACGGGAAAAAGGGGGGGGAAAAATGGGAAAAAATGGGAAAAAACACGGGAAAATGGGAAAAAATGGGAAAAAAACGGGGAAAAAACGGGGAAAACGGGGAAAAAAATGGGGGAAAAACGGGAAGAAATGGAAGAAATGGGGGGGAAATGGGGAAGAAATGGGAAAAAACGGGGGGAAAAACGGGAAAAATGGGGAAAACTGGAAAAAATGGGAAAAAACGGGGGGAAAATGGGAAAAAATGGGCAAAAATGGGGAAAAAACGGGGAAAAATGGCGAAAAAATGGGGGAAAATGGGTAAAAATGGGAAAAAATGGGGGGGGAAATGGGGAAAAAAATGGGGGAAAAATGGGAAAAAAACGGGGAAAAAATGGAAAAAAAGGGGAAAAACACGGGAAAAATGGGAAAAAATGGGGGGAAAATGGGGAAAAAATGGGAAAAAAACCGGGGGAAAATGGAAAAAATGGGAAGAAATGGGAAGAAATGGGAAAAAAAAAATGGGGGGGAATGGAGAAGAAATGGGGGAAAGAAACGGGAAGAAAATGGGGGGAAATGGGAAAAAATGGGGGGGAAAATGGGGAAAAAATGGGGAAAAACGGGAAGAAATGGGAAGAATGGGGGGGAAATGGGGAAGAAATGGGAAAAAACGGGGGGAAATGGGGGAAAAATGGGGGAAAATGGGAAAAAATGGGAAAAAAATGGGGAAAAAATGGAAAAAATGGGGAAAAAAACGGGGAAAAAACGGGAAAAATGGCGAAAAAATGGGGGGAAAATGGGTAAAAATGGGAAAAAAAATGGGGGGGAAATGGGGAAAAAATGGGGAAAAATGGGAAAAAAACGGGAAAAATGGAAAAAAAAGGTGAAAAACGGGAAAAATGGGGGAAAATGGGAAAAAAATGGGAAAAAAATGGGGAAAATGGGAAAAAAATGGGAAAAAATGGGAAAAAAAACGGGGAAAAACGGGAAAAATGGGGAAAAATGGGGAAAAAAGGGAAAAAATGGGAAGAAATGGGTAAAAATGGGAAAAATGGGGAAAACTGGGAAAAAATGGGAAAAAAACGGGGAAAATGGGAAAAAAACGGGGAAAATGGGAAAAAATGGGAAGAAATGGGAAGAAATGGGAAAAAAAATGGGGGGGAAATGGGAAGAAATGGGGGAAAATGGGGGAAAATGGGAAAAAATGGGGGGAAAATGGGGAAAACCCGGGAAAAATGGGGAAAAAAAACGGGGAAAATCTGGGAAAACCGGGAAGGAAGGGGAAGAGCCGGGGGAGAAGGGGCAGAGCGGGGCGGGGCGGGCGGCGCCGGGACTGTCCCCGCCGGCGCCGGGCGTGTCCCCGCAGCGGGAATCCTGGGCGCCGCCCCCGTCCCTGCCGGCCCTGGCCCCGCGCGCGCTCCCGGCGCCGCCCGCGGCGCTGCTGCGCCTCCCTGCACGCGCACGCACAGGTGGGCTCCGGGCGGCGGGAAGGCTGGCGCCGCTTGGGGGGCGGGGGGGGGGGTCTGGTTTGGGGGGGTTTGGGGATTTTTGGGGGGTTTTTGGGGATTTTGGGGGGTTTTTGGGGGGATTTTTGGTCTTTCGGGTTTATTTTTGGGATTTTTGGTCTGTTTTTTTAGGGGGATTTTTAATCTTTTTGGGGGGTTTTGGGGGGATTTTTGATCTTTTGGGGTTTATTTGGGGGGATTTTTGGTCTTTTTGGGGGGGTTTGGGGGAATTTTTGGTCTGTTGTGGGGGGGTTTTGGGGATTTGGGGGATTTTTGGGGGGTTTGGGGGGAATTTTTGGTCTTTTCTGGGTTTATTTGGGGGGATTTTTGGTCTTTTTGGGGGGAGTTTGGGGGGGATTTTTGGTCTTTTCTGGGTTTATTTGGGGGGATTTTTGGTCTTTTTTGGGGGGGGGGGTTGGGGGGGATTTTTGGTCTTTTCGGGTTTATTTTTGGATTTTTTTAATGTTTTTTAGGGGGATTTTTGGTCTTTTTTGGGGAGTTTTGGGGGAAGGTTTGGTTTTTTTGGGGGGTTTGGGGGGATTTTTGGTCTCTTTTGGGTTTATTTTTGGGATTTTGGGATGTTTTGGGGGTTTTTTTGTGGGATTTTGGGTTTTTTTCCCTCAAATTTCTCTCTTCCTGGGTTTATTTTTGGTGGAATTTTGCTCTTTCCCAGCTTTATTTGTTTGGTTGTTTTTTTCCTGGATAATTCGCTTTTCCCTGGATTGTTCCCCTGAGTTAAATCTCCTTTTCCCTGGACTTTTTTTTTGGGACAGAAACCCGGAATTTTGGGCGATTCCCCTCTGACCTCCCTCCCCCTGACCCCGACCCAACCCCCTGGGAAACTCCTGGGGGAAATTCCCGGCAGGTAAATTCCCAAAATTCCCCCAAATTCCCCCCAAATTCACAAAATTCCCCCAAAATTCCCCCAAAATTCCCCAAAATTCCCCCAAAATTCCCCAAATTCCCCCCAAATTCCCCCCAAAATTCCCCAAAAATTCCCCAAAATTCCCCCCAAATTCCCCAAAATTCCCCCAAATTCCCCCAAAATTCCCCAAAAATTCCCCAAAATTCCCCAAATCAATTCCCCCAAAATTCCCCAAAATTCCCCCAAAAATTCCCAAAATTTCCCAAAATTCCCCCAAATTCCCCCAAATTCCCAAAATTTCCCAAAATTCCCCCAAATTCCCCACCAATTTTGGTGCACCTGGGGACCCTAAAATGAGGAATTTCCACTCTGGGGTCGGGTTTGGGGCCGGGGAAAATCCCCTGGGAAATGTTTGGAGGGTGGGAAAAAAACCCGGGAATTCGGGGGGAAGATGAGGATTTGGGGGGAAAAATGGGAATTTTGGGGGGGAAAAATGGGAATTTGGGGGGGAAAATGGGGATTTTGGGGGGAAAAATGGGAATTTGGGGGGGGAAAATGGGAATTTTGGGGGGGGAAAATGGGGATTTTGGGGGAAAAAATGGGATTTTGGGGGGAAAAATTGGAATTTTGGGGAGGGAAAAGGGGATTTGGGGGGGGAAAAAAGGGAATTTGGGGGGGAAAAATGGGAATTTGGGGGGAAAAAATGGGGATTTGGGGGGGAAAAATGGGATTTGGGGAGGAAAAACGGGAATTTGGGGGGGAAAGGGAGGGAAAATGGGATTTGGGTGGGAAATTTGGGGGTTTGGGGTTTTTTTTGGGGGGTTTTGAAGGTTTGGGGGGGTTTTTTTTGGGGGGGGTTTTTTGGGGTGGTTTTTGAGGTGGTTTTTTGGGTGGTTTTGGGGTTTTTTGCGGGTTTTTTTTTGGGGTTGTTTTGGGATTTTTTGTTTGGTTTGGGGTTTTTTTTGTTTGGTTGGTTTTTTATGGATTTTTGGGGTTTTTTTTTGGTTTGGGGTTTTTTTGGGGGGTTCGTTTTTTTGTTTGGGGGCTTTTTGGATTTTTTGTTTGGTTTTGGGGGGTTTTTTGGGTGTTTTGGGGTTTTGGGGTTTTTTTTGGTTTGGGGTTTTTGGGGTTTTTTTTTTCTGTTTGGGGTTTTGTTGAGATTGTTTTTGGGGTTTTTTTGGGGGTTTTGGGTTTTTTTGGGGTTTTGGGGAGTTTTTTTTGTTTGGGGTTTTTTGGGGGATTTTTTTTTTGTTTGGGGGCTTTTTTTGGTGGTGGTTTTGGGTTTTTGGGGGGTTTTTGGGGGGTTTTTTTGGGTTTTTTGTTTGTTTGTTGGGGGTTTTTGGGTTTCTTTTGGGCTCGTTTTGGGGTTCGGTTTTTTTTTCGGCTTTTGGGTTTCTTGGGGTTATTTTGGGAGATTTTGGGGGTTTTTTTTTGTTGTTTTTTTTTTGTGTTTTTGGGGGGGTGTTTGGGGGGTTTTTGAGGGGTATTTTTGGGGTCGTTTTGGGGGGTTTTTTGAGTGGTTTTGGGGCTTTTTTTGGGTTTTTTGTGTTTTTTGTGTTTTTGGGGGGTTTTTGGGGGTTTTTTGAGTGGTTTCGGGGCTTTTTTTGGGAGGGGGTTTGAGGTGGTTTTTCTGATATTTTGGGGGATTTTGGGGCTTTTTTGTTGTTTTTTTTGTGTTTTTGAGGGGTTTTGGGGGTTTTTTGAGTGGTTTTGGGGCTTTTTTGGGGGTTTTTTTGTGTTTTTGGGGGGTTTTTGGGGGTTTTTTGAGTGGTTTCGGGGCTTTTTTTGGGAGGGGGGTTTGAGGTGGTTTTTCTGATATTTTGGGGGATTTTGGGGCTTTTTTGGGGTTTTTTTTGTGTTTTTTGGGGGTTTTTGGGGGTTTTTTGAGTGGTTTTGGGGCTTTTTTGGGGTTTTTTTTTTGTGTTTTTGGGGGGTTTTTGGGGTTTTTTTGAGTGGTTTTGGGGCTTTTTTGGGGGTTTTTTTTGTGTTTTTTGGGGGTTTTTGGGGGGTTTTTTGAGTGGTTTTGGGGCTTTTTTTGGGAGGGGGTTTGGGGTGGTTTTTCTGATATTTTGGGGGATTTTGGGGCTTTTTTGTTGTTTTTTTTGTGTTTTTTTGGGGGTTTTTGGGGGTTTTTTGAGTCGTTTTGGGGCTTTTTTGGGGGTTTTTTTGTGTTTTTGGGGTCGTTTTGGGGGTTTTTTGAGTGGTTTCGGGGCTTTTTTTGGAGGGGGTTTGAGGTGGTTTTTCTGATTTTTTGGGGGGATTTTGGGCTTTTTTTTGTTGTTTTTTTTGTGTTTTGAGGGGTTTTGGGGTTTTTTTGAGTGGTTTTGGGGCTTTTTTGGGGGTTTTTTTGTGTTTTTGGGGGGTTTTTGGGGGTTTTTTGAGTGGTTTTGGGGCTTTTTTTGGGAGGGGGTTTGAGGTGGTTTTTCTGATTTTTTGGGGGATTTGTGGGGCTTTTTTTGTTGTTTTTTTGTGTTTTTGAGGGGTTTTGGGGTTTTTTGGGGGGTTTTTTTGTGTTTTTGGGGGGTTTTTGGGGGTTTTTTGAGTGGTTTTGGGGCTTTTTTTGGGAGGGGGTTTGAGGTGGTTTTTCTGATTTTTTGGGGGATTTTGGGGCTTTTTTGGGGTTTTTTTTGTGTTTTTTGGGGGTTTTTGGGGGTTTTTTGAGTCGTTTTGGGGCTTTTTGGGGGTTTTTTTGTGGTTTTGGGGTCGTTTTGGGGGTTTTGGGGGTTTTTTGGGAGGGGGTTTGGGGTGGTTTTTCTGATTTTTTTGGGGTAGTTTTGAGGCTTTTTTTTGTGGTTTTTTTTTTGGGGATTTCCTTCCTCCCTCCCCCTTTTCCTTTCATTTTCATTTTGTGTTTTTTTTCCTCCCCCAGGCGCTCCCTTGGTCGGGGACGCGGCTCAGGGAAAATCCCCAATTTTGCCTTCGGGGAAATCCCAACTCTCGGCCTCGTTCCTGCCCCACGTGGGGCCCGAGAGGGACAAAAGGAACTCGGGGACCCCCCCGGGGATTTTGGGGGGTCCCAAAGCCAAGCAGGGGGAGAACGCAGCGGTGAGCGACCCCCACACCCCGAAAATCCATCTCAAAGACCCCAAAATCCATCTGGGGACTTCAAAAATCACCCAGGGAACCCCAAAACCTCCCTCAAACCCATCCAGGAGCCCCCAAAACTCTCCAAATCCCCCCTGAAATCCCTCCAAGACCCTCCCCCCCCCCAAAAAAAAATTCCCCTAAAATCTTTCCAGGATCTCCCAAAACTCCTCCCAAATCCCCTCCAAGACACCCCAAAATCCTTCCAGGACCCCAGAAATTCCCCCAAAATCCTTCCAGGACTCCCCAGAATCCCTCAAATCCCCCCCAAATCCTTCCAGGACCCCCAAAAATTCCCCAAATTCCCCCAAATCTCCCCCAAAACCCCTCCAGGATCCCCCAAAATCCCCCAAATCCCCTCCAAGACCCCCCAAAATCCTTCCAGGACCCCCAAAAATCCCTTAAATCCCCCCAAAATCCTTCCAGGACCCCCCAAAATCCCTTAAATCCCCCCAAAATCCTTCCAGGACCCTCCAAAATCCCCCAAATCCCCTCCAAGACACCCCAAAAATGACCCTCCAAAATCCCCCAAATCCCCTCCAAGACACCCCAAAATCCTTCCAGGACCCCAGAAATCCCCCCCCAAAATCCTTCCAGGACCCCCCAAAATCCCTCAAATCCCCCCAGATCTCCCCCAAACCTCTCCAGGACCCCCAAGAATCCCCCAAATCCCCTCCAAGACACCCCAAAATCTTTCCAGGACCCCAGAAATCCCCCCCCAAAATCCCCCAAAATCCTTCCAGGACCCCCAAAAATTCACCAAATTCCCCCAAATCTCCCCCAAAACCCCTCCAGGATCCCCCAAAATCCCCCAAATCCCCTCCAAGACACCCCAAAATCCTTCCAGGACCCCCCAAAATCCCTCGAATCCCCCCAAAATCCTTCCAGGACCCTCCAAAATCCCCCAAATCCCCTCCAAGACACCCCAAAATCTTTCCAGGACCCCAGAAATCCCCCCCAAAATCCCCCAAAATCCTTCCAGGACCCCCCAAAATCCCTCAAATCCCCCCAAAATTCTTCCAGGACCCCCCAAAATCCCCCAAATCCCCTCCAAGACACCCCCAAAATCCTTCCAGGACCCCCCAAAATCCCTCAAATCCCCCCAAAATCCTTCCAGGACCCTCCAAAATCCCCCAAATCCCCTCCAAGACACCCCAAAATCCTTCCAGGACCCCAGAAATCCCCCCCAAAATCCCCCAAAATCCTTCCAGGACCCCCAAAAATTCACCAAATTCCCCCAAATCTCCCCCAAAACCCCTCCAGGATCCCCCAAAATCCCCCAAATCCCCTCCAAGACACCCCAAAATCCTTCCAGGACCCCAGAAATCCCCCCCAAAATCCCCCAAAATCCTTCCAGGACCCCCCAAAATCCCTCAAATCCCCCCAGATCTCCCCCAAACCTCTCCAGGACCCCCAAGAATCCCCCAAATCCCCTCCAAGACCCCCCAAAATCCTTCCAGGACCCCAGAAATCTCCCCCCCCAAATCCCCCAAAATCCCCCAATTCTCCCCAAATCGCTCCCAAAACCCCTCCAGGACCCCCAAAAATCCCTCAAATCCGCTCCAAGACATCCCAAAATCCTTCCAGGACCCCAGAAATCCCCCCCAAAATTCCCCCCAAAATCCTTCCAGGACCCCCAAGAATCCCCCAAATCCCGTCCAAGACACCTCAAAATCCTTCCAGGACCCCCCAAAATCCCTCAAATCCCCCCAAAATCCCCCAAATCCCCCCAGTCTCCCCCCAGACCCCTCCAGGATCCCCAAATCTCCCCCCAAACCTTTTGGGGTCCCCCCAAACCCCCCCCCAATTCCCCTCCCCCTCCCCCCCCAGGTGTCTCTGCTGGGGGAACCCCCCAAAGATCTGAGGATCCCCCTGAACCCGTACCTGAACCTGCACAGCCTGCTCCCCACGCCGCTGCCAGGTGAGCAAGGCTCCTTTGGGCCCCGAAAATTCCCATTTTTTCCCCAAAAATTCCCTTTTGTTCCTCAAAAATTCCTTTTTTTTCTCCAAAAATTCCCTTTTGTCCCCAAAAATTCCCTTTTTTTCCCCAAAAATTCCCTTTTGTTCCCAAAAATTCCCTTTGTTCCCCAAAAATTCCCTTTTGTCCCCAAAAATTCCCTTGTGTGCCCCAAAAATTACCTTTGTGCCCCGAAAATTCCCTTTTGTCCCCAAATTTCCCTTTGTGCCCCAAAAATTCCCTTTTCTGCCCCAAAAATTCCCTTTTGTCCCCAAAAATTCCCTTTTGTTCCCCAAAAATTCCCTTTTGTCCCCAAAAAATTCCCTTTGTTCATCAAAAATTCCCTTTTGTTCCCCAAAAATTCCCTTTTGTCCCCAAAAATTCCATTTGTGCCCCAAAAAATTCCCTTTTGTTCCTCAAAAATTCCCATTTTTTCCCAAAAAATTCCCTTTGTGCCCCAAAAATTCCCTTTTGTCCCCAAAAATTCCCTTTTGTGCCCCAAAAATTCCCTTTTGTCCCCAAAAATTCCCTTTGTTCCCCAAAAATTCCCTTTTGTCCCCAAAAATTCCCTTTTGTCCCCAAAAATTCCCTTTGTGCCCCAAAAATTCCTTTTTTTCCCTCAAAAATTCCTTTTTTTTCTCCAAAAATTCCCTTTGTTCCCCAAAAATTCCCTTTTGTCCCCAAAAATTCCCTTGTGTGCCCCAAAAATTCCCTTTTCTGCCCCAAAAATTCCCTTTTGTCCCCAAAAATTCCCTTTTGTTCCCCAAAAATTCCCTTTTGTCCCCAAAAAATTCCCTTTGTTCATCAAAAATTCCCTTTTGTTCCCCAAAAATTCCCTTTTGTCCCCAAAAATTCCATTTGTGCCCCAAAAATTCCCTTTTGTTCCTCAAAAATTCCCATTTTTTCCCAAAAAATTCCCTTTGTGCCCCAAAAATTCCCTTTTGTCCCCAAAAATTCCCTTTTGTGCCCCAAAAATTCCCTTTTGTCCCCAAAAATTCCCTTTGTTCCCCAAAAATTCCCTTTGTCCCCAAAAATTCCCTTTTGTCCCCAAAAATTCCCTTTGTGCCCCAAAAATTCCTTTTTTTCCCTCAAAAATTCCTTTTTTTTCTCCAAAAATTCCCTTTGTTCCCCAAAAATTCCCTTTTGTCCCAAAAATTCCCTTTGTGTCCCAAAAATTCCCTTTTGTCCCCAAAAATTCCCTTTTGTCCCCAAAAATTCCCTTTTGTTCCCAAAAATTCCCTTTTGTCCCCAAAAATTCCCTTTTGTTCCCAAAAATTCCCTTTTTTTTCCCCAAAAATTCCCTTTTGTCCCCAAAAATTCCCTTTTGTTCCCAAAAATTCCCTTTTTTTCCCCAAAAATTCCCTTTTGTTCCCAAAAATTCCCTTTTTTTTCCCCAAAAATTCCCTTTTGTCCCCAAAAATTCCCTTTTTTCCCCCAAAAATTCTCTTTGTTCCCTAAAAATTCCCTTTGTTCCCCAAAAATTCCCTTTTGTCCCCAAAAATTCCCTTTTGTGCCCCAAAAATTCCCTTTTGTCCCCAAAAATTCCCTTTGTGCCCCAAAAATTCCCATTTTTTCCCCAAAAATTCCCTTTGTTCATCAAAAATTCCCTTTGTGCCCCAAAAATTCCTTTTTTTTCCTCAAAAATTCCTTTTTTTTCCCCAAAAATTCCCTTTTGTCCCCAAAAAATTCCCTTTGTTCATCAAAAATTCCCTTTTTTCCCCCCAAATTCCCCATTTTTTGGGGGAAATTCCCATTTTAGGGGAAAATTCCCCATTTTTATTGAAAAATCCCCATTTTTGGGGAAAAAAAAATCCCATTTTTTGGGGGAAAAATCCCATTTATTCCCAAAAATCCCCATTTTTAAAAATCCCATTTTTTGGGGAAAAGTCCCCTTTTTTTGAGAAAAACCCCATTTTTGGGGTAAAAAATTCCCATTTTCCCCCCAAAATTCCCATTTTTTTCCCTTTTTTACCCAATCCTGGTATTTTTCCAGCTGCCGGGAAAGGATTTGGGGAAAACCCGGAGTTTTGGGCCCCCCCAGGTCGGACCCTTTGCTGCCTCCTCCTGAATTTGCCGTGGAATTCCCCCAGGTGAGGGAAGATTTTGGGGTTAAAATCGGAGATTTTGGGGCTTTTTTAGGGTCGGGGTTCGGTGGGACTTGGAGAAATTTGGGGTTGGTTTTTTTTTGGGGATAAAAGGGGAAAAAAATTCTGAAATTTCAGTTTTTTGGTGGGAATTTAAGGGAAAAAAACCCCCCAAAATATCGATTTTTAAATGGGAATTTAATGGGAAAAAAACCCCAAAATCTCCATTTTTAATGGAAATTAAAGGGGGAAAAAACCCCCAAATCTCAATTTTTTAATGGAAATTGAGGAAAAAAATTCCAAATTTCTCAGTTTTTAATGTGAAATTAAAGGGGGAAAAACCCAAAATCTCAATTTTTTAATAGATTTTGAGAAAAAAATTCCAAATTTCTCATTTTTTAATGTGAAATTAAAGGGGAAAAACCCAAAATCTCAATTTTTAATAGAAATTGAGGAAAAAAATTCCAAATTTTTCATTTTTAATGGAAATTAAAGGAGAAAAAAAACCCCCAAAATCTCAATTTTTAATGGAAATTAAAGGAAAAAAAAAATCTCAATTTTTAATAGAAATTGAGGAAAAAAACACCAAATTTCTCATTTTTAATAGGAATTTAAGGGGGGAAATGCAAAATTTCTCATTTTTAATGGGAATTTAAGAAAAAAAACCCCAAACCTCAATTTTTAATGGAAATTTAAGGGGAAAAACCCCAAAATCTCCATTTTTAATGGAAATTAAAGGGGGGAAAAAAAAATCTCAATTTTAAATAGATTTTGAGAAAAAAAATTTCCAAATTTCTCATTTTTTAATGTGAAATTAAAGGGGGAAAAAAACCCCCAAAACCCTCAATTTTTAATGGAAATTTAAGGGGAAAAAGCCCCAAAATCTCCATTTTTAATGTGAATTTAAAGGTTAAAAACCCCCAAAATCTCCATTTTTAATAGAAATGGAGGAAAAAACCCCAAATTTCTCCTTTTTATGGAAATTTAACCCATTTTTCCACCTGGGCAGGATTTGGGATCCCGAATTTTCCCCCAGAGCCGAGACCTGGGGGGATTCGGCCGCCACAAGGTAAAAAAAAAAATCAAATTTTTGGGGCAGAATTTGGGGTTTTGAGGCAATTTGGGGGGGGTTTGTAGCTCCTTGTGGTAAAAAAAAAAAAAAATCAATTTTTTGGGTGGAAAATTGGGGATTTGGGGCAAAATTTGGATTAAAACCCGTCAATTGTTACGGATTTTGGGGTGGAAATTCAGGATTTGGGGCTGGAAAATTGGGATTTTGGGGTGGAAATTTGGGATTTGAGTAAAATATTTTCCATTTTTATAGTTTTGGGCTGGAAAATTGGGATTTTGGGGTGGAAATTCGGGATTTGGGGCTGGAAAATTGGGATTTGAGGGTGGAAATTCGGGATTTGGGGCTGGAAAATTGGGATTTTGGGCTGGAAATTCGGGATTTTTGGCTGGAAATTCGGGATTTGAGTAAAATATTTTCCATTTTTATAGTTTTGGGCTGGAAAATCGGGATTTTGGGGTGGAAATTCGGGATTTGGGGCTGGAAAATTGGGATTTTGGGCTGGAAATTCAGGATTTGGGGCTGGAAATTCAGGATTTGAGGTGGAAAATTTTGGATTTGGGGGCTGGAAAATTGGGATTTTGGGGTGGAAATTTGGGATTTGGGTCAAATATCCTCCATTTCTCAATTTTTGGGGGTGGAAATCTTGGATTTTTGGCTGGAAACGTTGGGATTTTTTTCACTTTTGGGGGATTTTCACCTCCTTTTTCCCCATTCCAGGTCTCCTCCTCCTCGTCCTGTTCCTCCCCGGGGCTGGACCGGGGGAATCCGGCCCCCCCAGGGCCCCCCTTTTTCCCGGGCTCCCCCAGTTCCTATTTCAGCAGCGGCCTCCAGGCGGGGTTAAAGCAGAGCCAGCTCAGCAAGGTCAGAGTGCCCCAAATTCCCCTGAAAATCCCCGGAAAAATCACCTGAAAGTGCCCAAAAAATCACGTTAAAATCCCCTGAGAATCCCCTAAAAATCACCTGAAAATGCCAAAAAAATCACCTGAAAATGCCAAAAAAAATCACCTGAAAATGCCCAAAAAATCACGTTAAAATACCCTGAGAATCCCCTAAAAATCACCCGAAAATGCCAAAAAAATCACCTGAAAATGCCAAAAAAATCACCTGAAAATGCCCAAAAAATCACGTTAAAATACCCTGAAAATCCCCTAAAATCACCTGAAAATGCCAAAAAAATCACAATAAAATACCCTGAAAATCACATTAAAATACCCTGAAAATCCCCTAAAAAATCACCTGAAAGTGCCCAAAAAATCACATTAAAATACCCTGAGAATCCCCTAAAAATCACCTGAAAGTGCCCAAAAAATCACGTTAAAATACCCTGAAAATCCCCTTAAAAAGCTCAAAAAATCACATTAAAATGCCCAAAAAAATCACATTAAAATACCCTGAAAATACCCTTTAGATACCCTGAAAATACCCGGAAAAATCACCTGAAAATGCCCAAAAAATCACCTGAAAAATCACCTGAAAATGCCCAAAAAATCCCCTGAAAATACCAAAAAAAGTCGCATTAAAATACCCTGAAAATCCCCTTAAAAATCCCCTTAAAACCCCCTGAAAATCACATTAAAACCCCCTGAAAATCCCCTTAAAAATCCCCTGAAAATACCAAAAAAAGTCGCATTAAAATACCCTGAAAATCCCCTTAAAAATCCCTTAAAACCCCCTGAAAATCACATTAAAACCCCCTGAAAATCCCCTTAAAAATCCCCTTAAAATAACCTAAAAAATCACATTAAAACCCCCTGAAAATCCCCTTAAAAATCCCCTTAAAGTCCCCTGAAAATCCCCTTAAAAATCACCTGAAAATCACATTAAAACCCCTGAAACCCCCTTAAAAATCCCCTTTAAATCCCGTTAAAATACCCTAAAAATCACCTGAAAATCCCCTTAAAAATCCCCTTTAAATCCCGTTAAAATACCCTAAAAAATCACATTAAAACCCCTTGACAATCCTCTTAAAAATCCCCTTAAAACCCCCTGAAAATCACCTGAAAATCACCTGAAAATCCCCTTAAAATAACCTAAAAATCACATTAAAACTCCTGAAAATCCCCTTTAAAAATCCCTTTAAAATAATTCTAAAAGTCCTTTTAAAATCCCCTTTAAAATCCCCTGAAATCCCATTAAAACACCCTTAGAATTCCCTAAAAAAAAAAAAATTCCCTTAAAAATCCCTTGAAATCCTCTAAAAAAATTCCTTTTAAATCCTCTTGGAATTCCTTTGAAGTCCCTGAAATTCTGTAAAAATTCTGATTTTTTTGTTTTCCCTCCCAGGGCGTCTCCATCCCCCTGAGCTCCGACTCCATCCCGGCCTTGGCGCCTCCCACCTCGCACCTGAAGGTACCAAAAAAGCCCCAAATTCTCCCCAAAACCCCGGGGAAAAAATGAAAATTCATTAAAATTTAATTTAATTTAATTTAATTAAAAAAAAAACTGGTCGGAAATGAAAATTCACTGAAAATCAGTTTTAAAAAAAAAAATCTCCTGGGGTTAAAAAATGAAAATTAATGAAAATTTAATTTTAAAGAACGGGGTGAAAAAGAAAAAAAAAATTATTGAGTTTATTATTGAATTAATATTTTTTAATTATTTATTGAAATCAATTAAAAAATCTCCGGGGTAAAAATGAAAATTAATTAAATTTAATTAAAACCCCCCCCGGGGTAAAAATGAAAAATCAATGAAAGGCAATTTAAAAACCCTGAGTTAAAAATGAAAATCGATTAAAATCAATTAAAGATCCCAGGTTAAAAATAAAAAAATCAAGGAGGGGAATCAATGAGAATAAATTGAAATAGAAATGAGGCCGATGAAGAAAATCAATGGAAATTAATGAAAAAAAAAAACAGGTTAAAAATGAGAAGTCAGGGAAAATTCATTCAAATAGCTCAAACTAGAGATCGAATAAACCAAAATAAATGAGAAATAATTAAAAATAATTAAAAGCCGTTAGAAAGCAACGGAAGTTAGTTCAAGAACCCGGCTAAATAGCGGAAAAATCCATTCGAAACAACTGAAAAGAAATAAGCGAAGCCCGAAGAAAATCCCAATGAATCGACCTAAAAGTAGGAAAAATCCGAAGAAGTGAAAAATTGATTCAAAGGAATTAAAATTTAATGAAGTCGGATGATTTTCCTCTCGTGCAGACGCCGGTGGGAGCCCAGAAACGCGGATTCTCGCAGCTGCTGCCCGGCCCCCGAGGCCAGCCCCGAGGGTTCCTACGTGGGGCAGCACTCGCAGGGCCTGGGGGGGGCACTACGCCGACTCCTACCTGAAGAGAAAAAGGATATTTTAGAAGGAAAAAAAAACCCCCAAAACGCCCCAAAAAAACGAGCCCCCCCCCAAAAAAAAAAATACCCCAAAATTATCGGGGAATGAACGCAGGGAAAAGGGGGAAAAATCCGCCTGGAAATGCCTGTAGGAAGGGGAAAAAAACCACAAAAAAATGGGGGGGAAAAACGACAAAAAGTGGAGAACGACGACGAGGAAAAAAAAAAGCAGAAAAACCTAAAAAAAAAGAAAAAGGAAAAACCGAAAAAATCCCACGGAACTCAAAATGAAAACGGAAAAACCCCACAGAAAAAGCGGGAAAACTCCCCGAAAAGCCCCAAAAAACCAAAAAAAAGAATTTTTAAAAAGGGGTTTTTTTTGCTTTTTTAAATGATTTTTCTTTTGGTTTTTTGGGGGTTTTTTGGGGGTTTTTTTTTCCTTGTTTTGTTGTTGTTTGGTTCTTTTCTTTGATTTTTTGGGGGTTTTTTTTTCAATTTTTTTCTTTTTTTGGGTTGTTTTTATTTCATTGGGTCTTTTTGTTTCGCTGGGAATTTTTTAAATTTATTTTTGTTGGGGGTTTTTTTGGTTTGTTTTATTGGTTTTAATTTTTTTTGTTTCCAATTTTATCGAGGTTTTCTGGGGTTTTTTTAAAATTTTACTGGGGGCGTTTGGGGTTTTCGATTTATTTTTTAATTTTTTGGGGGGGTTTAAAATTCTTTTTTATTGTTTTATTTTGGGGTTTTTTTTACATTTCAAATCCCCCCTCACCCACCTCAAAAGATTTTTGAGGAGCCTCTTCCGGCCTCACCCACCCCAAATTTTGGGGATTTTTCTTCTTTTTCCTCCCCGAAAGCAGCGCCTGGGAGCCCCAAAACCCCTCCCTGCCTTAACCTGCTGCTTTTGGGGGGAAAAATCCCAATTTTGGGTGGAAAAATCCCAATTTTGGGGTTTTTTGGGTGAAAAAATCCCAATTTTGGGGTTTTTTTGGGTGGAAAAAATCCCAATTTTGAGGGGGGTTTGGGGTGGAAAAAAATCCCAATTTTGGGGTTTTTTTGGGTGGGAAAATCCCAATTTTGGGGGTTTTTGGGGTGGGAAAATCCCAATTTTGGGGGTTTTTGGGTGGGAAAATCCCAATTTTGGGGGATTTTGGGTGGAAAAATCCCAGTTTTGGGGTTTTTTTGGGTGGAAAAAATCCCTATTTTGGGGGGTTTTGGGTGGGAAAATCCCAATTTTGGGGTTTTTTGGGTGGAAAAAATCCCAATTTTGGGGTTTTTTGGGTGGGAAAATCCCAATTTTGGGGTTTTTTTCTCACTTTTCAATGAGAAATTCCCAATTTTGGGGTAATTTCCGTAATTTCGGGGCCATTTTCCTCCTTTTGGGCTCGTTTTCCTCCTTTTGGGCTCGTTTCCTTCCCTTTTTGAGGCGAAACCTCCGAATTTTTGGGGGTTTCCTCCTATTTTTTTGGGTCTTTTTAAACATTTCACCGCCCTGAGGGTGTTTTTTGAGGCTTTTTTTCTGATTTTGTGTTTTTTCCCCTTTTTTTAACTGGAGCCGTCGGCGTTTTACTCTTTTTTTTTTTTTTTTGTGAGGAAAAATCTATTTTTACTTTTACTCTGATTTTTTTAAAAAACAACCGAATTTTTCTCCTTTTTCTCCTTAATTTTTGGGGGGTTTTTCAGCCTCTTTTTTCTCTGGTTTTTTTTTTTTTTTTTTTTGGAATTTTCCCAGGATTTGAATGATTTTTTTTTTCCCCTGTTTTTTACTGGTTTTGCTGTAAAATTCTGGGGGGATTTGAGGTGGGGGCTGTGTCTCCTTCATTTCCCCCTTTTTCCTTCCCTTCCCCCCCCCCAAAAAATAAAAATTATATTTATATCGTTGCCTTTTTTTCCAATCTTTTTTTTTAAAAAAAAAAATAAAAATCGATTTTTTTCGGGGGGTTGTTTCGGTGTGATTTTGTTATTTTTGTTGGGGTAAAAAAATCTCCTTGTGGGAGTAGGGTGGGAATCCCTCAAAAAAAAAAACCTATCCTGGAACCCAAAAAAAAAACCCCCCCAATTTCCACCCCAAAAATCGCCTCAGAATCCACCGAAAATTCTTAATTAATTAATTTGAAATTAAATTAATGAATTAAAAAATTAAATCCCCCCCCCCCCCCCCAAAAAAAATCTCCTGAGGAATCCCCAGATCCCTTTAAATTCCCCCAAAATCTTTTCAGGAGCCCCAAAATTGCCCAAAATCTCCGAAATTCCACCCAAAAAAAAAAAATAATTCGCGGCCGGGCTCGAGCCCCCAAAGCAAGCCACGCCCACTCGCGGGCTGGGCACGCCCACTGTTACTGATATGGTCACGCCTCCTCTTGTGGCCACGCCCACTCTTCATGACAGCGTCGCCCCTCCTTTGGCCACGCCCACTCTTCCTGTGCGGTCACGCCCACACCGCTGGACGTCACGTGACGCCGCTCACGTGATCGCCCCAAGATGGCGGCGCCCATGGCGGCGGCCGCCGGCGGCTCCGTGACGCGGCGGCTCCTCCGGCGCTTCTCCCGCCGCCTCAGCAGCGGCCGCGCCGCCATCGAGGAGCCCGAAACCGCCGTGTGGGTACCGGGAACCCTCTCCCGGCATCGGCGGCACCGGAACCGATCCCGTCCCGGTGCTGATCCCGGTGCCCCGTTTGTCCCTTCCCGCTTTCCGTAGGGTTAACGTGGTGTTCGTGGACCGGGAGGGGCGGCGGGTGCCGGTGCGAGGCCGAAGCGGGGACAACGTGCTGCACCTGGCGCAGCGACACGGGCTGGAGCTGGAGGGTGGGCGCCGGGAAACGACCGGGAACCGGGAACCGGGAACCGGGAACCGGGAGTGGGGAATGGGATCGGGGCCGGCACCGGCGCTCCCGGTGCTCCCGGTGCTGCCGGCACGGTTCTGGGAGGCTCCCGGTGCTGACAGAGAAGTCCCGGGGCTGTCCCGGTGCTGACTGCGGGGTCCGGGGGCTGTCCCGGTATTACCGGGGGGGCTCTCGGTGCTCCCGGTGCCATCCCGGGTGTGTCCCGGTGTTCCCGTCAGGTGCGTGCGAGGCGTCGCTGGCCTGTTCCACGTGTCACGTTTACATCAGCGAGCCGCACCTGGGCCGGCTGCCGGCGCCCGAGGAGCGGTAACGGGACCCCGGGGAGCCCAGAATCCCACCGGGGACACCCCAAAATCACCCCCAGGATCGCACCGGGGACCCCAAAATCACCCCCCAAATCACACCGGGGACCCCAAAATCATCCCCGGGGATCCCCAAAATCACTCCCAAAATCCCACCGGGGACACCCCAAAATCACCCCCAGGATCGCACCGGGGACCCCAAAATCATCCCCGGGGAGCCTCCAAAATCACTCCCAAAATCCCACCGGGGACACCCCAAAATCACCCCCAGGATCGCACCGGGGATCCCAAAATCATCCCCGGGGATCCCCCAAAATCACTCCCAAAATCCCACCGGGGACACCCCAAAATCACCCCCAGGATCGCACCGGGGACCCCAAAATCATCCCCGGGGATCCCCCAAAATCACTCCCAAAATCATCCCCAAAATCACCCCCCGGGACCCCAAAATCATGCCCAGGGATTTCCCAAAATCACCCCCAAAATCAACCCCAAAATCACCCCCAGAATCATCCCCGGGGAGCCCCAAAATCACCCCCAGAATCACACCGGAGACCCCAAAAATCATCCCCGGGGAGGCCCAAAATCACCCCCCGGGACCCCAAAATCACCCCCAAAATCATCCCCAAAATCACCCCCCGGGACCCCAAAATCATCCCCAGGGACTCCCCCAAAATCAACCCCAAAATCACCCCCCGGGACCCCAAAATCATCCCCAGAATCACACCGGGGACCCCAAAAATCATCCCTGGGGAGCCCCAAAATCTCCCCCTAAATCACTCCCAAAAATCCCACCGGGGACCCCCCAGATCACCCCCCAAATCATCCCCCGGGACCCCAAAATCACCCCCAGGGATCTTCCAAAATCAACCCCCAGAATCATCCCCGGGGAGCCCCAAAATCACCCCCAGAATCACACCGGGGACCCCAAAAATCATCCCCGGGGAGCCCCAGAATCTCCCCCCAAATCACGCCCAAAATCCCACCGGCGACCCCCCAGATCACCCCCCAAATCACCCCCCGGGACCCCAAAATCACCCCCTGGGATCTCCCAAAATCAACCCCCAGAATCATCCCCGGGGATCCCCCAAATCAACCCCAAAATCACCCCCTGGGACCCCAAAATCATCCCCAGGGACTCCCCAAAATCACCCCCAAAATCACACCGGAGACCCCAAAATCACCCCCTGGGACCCCAAAATCACCCCCCGGGACCCCAAAATCATCCCCAGGGACTCCCCCAAAATCCCCCCCAAATTCCCCCCCCGGTGACCCCCCCCAAAATCACCCCTAGAATCATCCCCGTGGACCCCAAAATCACCCCCTGGGACCCCAAAATCACCCCCAGAATCATCCCCGGGGAGCCCCAAAATCACCCCCAGAATCATCCCCGTGGACCCCAAAAAAAACCCCACCCAGCATCCCAAAATCCCACCACGGGACCTTCCCCCAAACACCTTGAGTCCCCCCCCCCTCAATCCTCCCTAAACCCCCCCAAACATTTCCCCCCAAAACCCCCTGAAGACCCCCCCAAACCCCTCCAGGGACCCCCCAAAATCCTCTCTGCGCCCCCCCAGGGAGGAAGACCTGCTGGACCAGGCTCCGCTGCTCCAGGAGAATTCCCGCCTGGGCTGCCAGGTGCTGCTGAGCCCGGCCCTGGAGGGGGCTCAGATCACCCTGCCCCGCGTCACCCGAAACTTCTACGTGGACGGCCACGTCCCCAAACCCCACTGAGACCCCCCCGGGGAGGGGGGGCACCCCAAAAATCCCCCTGAGCCCCCCTCCTCCCCAAGGGATGAGGGGCACCCACCCCCCAAAAATAAATTTATTTTGGTTAAAAAGCGTATTTCCTTTGGTCTCGTGTTGTCGTTGTATTCGGGCCCGTTTGAGATCGCCCCCTGAATTTTGGGGAGACCCCCGAGCCCCGGGAAAGGGGGTTGGGGGGCGCCCCAAAAATCCCCCCTGAGCTCCTGCAGGGAAGGGGGACCCCCCTCCCCTCAAAAAAAAAAAAAATCAATTTAAAATTGTATTTAATCCCCCTTTCTATTCATATTTGAGGTCATTCCCCCCAAATTTTGGGGGCCCGTCCCGGTCCAGGGTGGTTCTGCCCCACCTGGGCCCCCCCGGCCCCGTTTTTGGGGGTCCCAGTCCCATTTTTGGGGGTCCCAGTCCCATTCTGCGATGGTTCTGCCCCATTTTTGGGGGTCTCTGCCCCATTTTGGGGGTCCCAGTCCCATTTTGGGATGGTTCTGCCCCATTTTTGGGGGTCCCAGCCCCATTTTTGGGGGTCCCTGTCCCATTTTGGGATGGTTCTGCCCCATTTGGGGCCAGTTCCGCCCCATTTTTGGGGGTCCCTGTCCCCCTCTCGGGGGTCTCTGCCCCATTTTTGGGGGTCCCTGTCCCATTTTTTGATGGTTCCGCCCCATTTTTGGGGGTCCCTGTCCCGTTTTGGGATTGTTCCGCCCCATTTTTGGGGGTCTCTGCCCCACCTGCGGCCCCCCAGCCCCGATTTTGGGAGTGACCCCTGTCCCAGCTGCGCTGCTGCCCCGCCCCGGGCGCAGCTGGAGCGGGTTAAAGGCCGGTGCCGGTGCCGGTGCCGGTGCCGGTTCGGCTCGGGTTGGGGATGGGGGAGCGGCCGGTGTTTCTCCGGGGGGAGCCCCCCGATTTCTCGCTGCTCCAGCGGCTGCTCTGCCTCGACCCCGAACCCCCCCGGTTCCTCCCGCTGCCTCCCGGTACCGGGGGAACCGAGACCACCGGGAACACCGAGACCCGCAGGTGAGAACCGAGACCGGGATCCCGGCCTGACCCGGGAGAACCGGCGGTGATTCCACCGCGGGGGAGGACTCGGGGGTCCCGGGAGGGGACTCGGGGGTCCCGGGAGGGGATTCGGGGGTCCCGGGAGAGGATTCGGGGGTCCCGGGAGGGGATTCGGGGGTCCCGGGAGAGGATTCGGGGGTCCCGGGAGGGGATTCGGGGGTCCCCGGTGGGACGTTCGGGGGTCCCCGGTGGGACGTTCGGGGGTCCCGGGAGAGGATTCGGGGGTCCCCGGTGGGACGTTCGGGGGTCCCGGGAGGGGATTCGGGGGTCCCGGGAGAGGATTCGGGGGTCCCCGGTGGGACGTTCGGGGGTCCCGGGCCCCTATTTCTGCGCGGGGGGTGGGGGGGGGAAGCACCGGGAATGTCCCGGTTCGGGGGGAAAGAAGCGGGGCCGGGAATTCCGGGGAGCACCGGGAGCTCATCCCGGGATTACCGGCTGTGCCCTAACGGTGTCCCCCGGTCAGGCCGGGGGTCCCGGCACCGGCGGAGCCCCCCCGGAGCCCCCCGGGGCAGAGTCTGGGTTTCCTGCAGGAGGCCGTGATGCTGCTGAGCCCCCCGGGGCCGCCGCCGCCGCCGCCGCCGCCTCCCGCCGCCGTCCCGGAGCTGCCGGGGGTGTCGGCCGTGCCCAGCGGGAGCGTGGATGTGCTCGGCCTCATCGACCTGCAGTGCCGGCTCCTGGCCGGGAACGGCACCGGGAACGGCACCGGGAGCGGGACAAACACCGGGAGTGACACCGGGACAAACACCGGGAGTGACACCAGGAGCGGCACTGGGACAAAAATAGAGAGCGGCACCGGGACAAGCACCGGGAGTGGAACCGGGACAAGCACCAGGAGTGGAACCGGGACAAACACCGGGAGTGACACCGGGACAAACACCGGGAGCGGGACAAACACCGGGAGTGACACCAGGAGCGGCACCGGGACAAGAATAGAGAGCGGCACCGGGACAAGCACCGGGACAAGCACCAGGAGTGGAACCGGGACAAGCACCGGGAATGGAACAGGGACAAGCACCGGGAGTGGAACCGGGACAAACACCGGGAGTGGAACCGGCGGCGACACCGGGACAAGAACCGGGAACGGCATCGGAACCGGGACCAGCACCGGGAGTGGAACAGGGCTAAGCACCGGCAGTGACACCGGGACAAGCACCGGGAACGACACCAGGAGAGGAAACGGGACAAGCACCGGGAACGACACCGGTACCGGGACAAGCACCGGGAACGACACCGGGACCGGGACAAACACCGGGAACGACACCAGGAGAGGAAACGGGACAAGCACCGGGAGCGGCCCCGGGAGCGACACTGGGACCGGGACAAAGAGCGACACCGGGAGCGGGACCGGGACAAGCACCGAGACCAACACCGGGACCGGGAGCGGCACCGGGAACGACCGCGGCCCCGGTAGCGGCGGGCGGCGGCGCAAACCGGCCCCGCCGCAGCGCGGAGCGGAGCCCCGGGATCCCTCGTTCCGCGGGGTGACGCTGCGGATGCGGCTGGAGCTGCCCCGGGGTGACACCGGCCAGTGTCGCCTGCGGATCACGGCCCGGGGACACCGGTACCGGCACCGGGGGCGTCTGTCTGTCTGTGTGTCTGTCCGGGGACACCGGGACCGGCACCGGGGGCGTCTGTGTGTCTGTGTGTCTGTCCGGGACACCGGTACCGGCACCGGGGGCGTCTGTCTGTCTGTCTGTCTGTCCGGGGACACCGGTACCGGCACCGGGGGCGTCTGTGTGTCTGTGTGTCTGTCCGGGGACACCGGTACCGGCACCGGGGGCGTCTGTGTGTCTGTGTGTCTGTCCGGGGACACCGGTACCGGCACCGGGGGCGTCTGTCTGTCTGTCCGTCTGTCTGTCTGTCCGGGGACACCGGGACCGGCACCGGGGGCGTCTGTCTGTCTGTCTGTCCGGGGCACCGGTACCGGCACCGGGGGCGTCTGTGTGTCTGTCTGTCCGGGGCACCGGTACCGGCACCGGGGGCGTCTGTGTGTCTGTCTGTCTGTCCGGGACACCGGGACCGGCACCGGGGGCGTCTGTCTGTCTGTCCGTCTGTCTGTCTGTCCGGGGCACCGGTACCGGCACCGGGGGCGTCTGTGTGTCTGTCTGTCTGTCCGGGACACCGGGACCGGCACCGGGGACGTCTGTCTGTCTGTCTGTCTGTCCGGGACACCGGTACCGGCACCGGGGACGTCTGTCTGTCTGTCTGTCTGTCCGGGGCACCGGTACCGGCACCGGGGGCGTCTGTGTGTCTGTCTGTCTGTCCGGGACACCGGTACCGGCACCGTGGGCGTCTGTCTGTCTGTCTGTCTGTCCGGGGCACAGGTACCGACACCGGGGGCGTCTGTGTGTCTGTCTGTCTGTCCGGGGCACCGGGACCGGCACCGGGGGCGTCTGTGTGTCTGTCCGGGGACACCGGGACCGGCACCGGGGGCGTCTGTCTGTCTGTCTGTCCGGGGACACCGGGACCGGCACCGGGGGCGTCTGTCTGTCTGTCTGTCTGTCCGGGGACACCGGGACCGGCACCGGGGGCGTCTGTGTGTCTGTCTGTCTGTCCGGGGCACCGGGACCGGCACCGGGGGCGTCTGTCTGTCTGTCTGTCCGGGGACACCGGTACCGGCACCGGGGGCGTCTGTCTGTCTGTCCGTCTGTCCGGGACACCGGGACCGGCACCGGGGGCGTCTGTCTGTCTGTCCGTCTGTCCGGGGCACCGGGGGGGTTCTGTCCGTCTGTCCGGGGCACCGGGGGTCTCGGTCCGTCTGTCTTGGTGCATTTTTTGGGGGTCTGACCTCACCCCTGACCCCCCCCCCCCCCCCCAAATTTCCGCCCCCCCCCCCCCCAGAATTCCCACCTGGAGCCGCGACAGCGACAGCTCCGATGACGTCACCGCCGTCCCCAAGGGTAAGATCGATTTTTGGGGACTTTTTGGGGACATTTTTGGGGGCATTTTGGGGACGTTTTTTGACACTTTTTGGGACATTTTTAAGGACATTTTGGGGCATTTTTGGGGACATTTTGGGGGGGCATTTCTGGGGACATTTTTTTATTTTTTGGTGGGAGATTTTGGGGACATTTTTGGGACTTTTTGGGGGCAATTTTGGGGACTTTTTTGACACTTTTGGGGACATTTTAAAGGACATTTTTGGGGCATTTTTGGGGACATTTTGGGACATTTTGGGGGGCATTTCTGGGGACATTTTTTTATTTTGGGGGGGAGATTTTGGGGACATTTTTGGGACTTTTTGGGGGCATTTTTGGGGACTTTTTTGACACTTGGGGACATTTTTTGGGACATTTTTGGGGCATTTTTGGGACCATTTTGGGGGCATTTTTGGGGACGTTTTTTGACATTTTGGGGGACGTTTTTGGGGGGCATTTCTGGGGACCTTTTTTATATTTCGGTGGGAGATTTTGGGGACATTTTTGGGACTTTTTGGGGGCATTTTTGGGGACTTTTTTGACACTCTTGGGGACATTTTTGGGGCATTTTTGGGGACATTTTGGGACGTTTTGGGGGGCATTTCTGGGGACATTTTTTTATTTTTGGGGGGGAGATTTTGGGGACATTTTTGGGACTTTTTGGTGACATTTTTTAGGACATTTTTGGGGACATTTTGGGACGTTTTTGGGGGCATTTCTGGGGACATTTTTTTATTTTTGGGGGGGAGATTTTGGGGCCATTTTTGGGACCATTTTGGGGCCATTTTTGGGGTCCCTTTTTGCAGGGCGAAAACGCTGCACGTCCTGCGGGACCCTCCGGACCCCGATGTGGCGAACGGCCGAGGGCGGGACCCTCCTGTGCAACGCGTGTGGCATCAGGTGACAACGACAACGACACCCTTCGGTGACCCGCGGGTGACACCCTCGGGAGGTCGAAAGGTCACCCCGATTTTTTGGGGTTTTTTGGGGGTTTTTTTTTTTTGGCAGGTACAGGAAGTACCGAGTGCGCTGCCAGAGCTGTTGGAGCATCCCCGGGAAAAGCGGGATGTCGCCGAGATGTCGCCGATGTCCCCAGTGTCCCACCCGGCCACCAGGGGAGGAGGGGGGTGACAGCGAGGACGCGACGGCGGCGGGGTGATGGCGACGATGATGACGATGATGATGGCGGTGGTGACAATAAAAAGGTGGCGGGACGGTGTCGTTGTCACTTGTTTTTGGCAACGATGGGGACAAAGCTGGTGGCTTTTTTTTTTTTTCCTCTTTTTTGGGGGGGTGGGGAACATCCCAAATAATCGGGATTTGTTTTATTTGGTTCATTCCGGCCCCCGGGGAACAGGCAGCCCTGAGTTGTGGCCCCAAAATCCGAAAAATTTGGGCCCCAAATCTTGAAAATTCCCACCCAAGGTCCTGAGAATTCCCACAAAAAAAAAAAAAAAAAAAACCCTGAAAATTTGGGCCCCCAGATCCTGAAAATTCTGCAAAAATCCGGAAAACTCCACCCAGAATTCTTAGAAATCCACCCACAAAACCCTGAAAATTTGGGCCCCGAAATCCTGGAAATTTGGGGCTCGAAACCCCTGAAAATCCGGGCCCTAAAACCTTGAAAAACCCTCCCCAAAAATCCTTCAAAACCCCCCAAAGTCCGCCGGATCCGAGGTTTTTCGGGGTCCCCAAAAGGATGGGGCCAGTCCTGGTCGTGTCTGGGTGAGCTGGATGCCAAAAATGTCACCCCAGGGAGGATTTGGGACCTCAGAGGAAGATCCCAAACCCCCCCACCCTCCCCCAAAAAACCCCAGCCAAATCACCCCCCAAAAAATGCCAATCCCGGGTTTTTTTTTTTTTTTTGGGGTCCCCCGGGTCACGTCTGCGTGAGCTGGATGCCGAACACCTCGTCCCCGTTGTCCCCTCGGTGCAGGCAGGTGGCCTCGGAGGAGCCCTCGGCGTCCCTGACGTTGTACTCGCCCTTCTTACACGCCGTGGTCTTGAGGTAAAACACGCCGGCCGCGGCCAGCGCCAGCGCGGTGACACCGCCCACTGTCCCCAGGGCCACCAGGGCCACCAGCCAGCTCTCTAGGGGGGGACAGGGGACAGCAGGGTGAGGGTGGTGACACCGCCCACTGTCCCCAGGGCCACCAGGGCCACCAGCCAGCTCTCTAGGGGGCGACAGGGGACAGCAGGGTGAGGGTGGTGACACCGCCCACTGTCCCCAGGGCCACCAGGGCCACCAGCCAGCTCTCTGCGAGGGGACAGGGGACAGCAGGGTGAGGGTGGTGACACCGCCCACTGTCCCCAGGGCCACCAGGGCCACCAGCCAGCTCTCTAGGGGGGGACAGGGGACAGCAGGGTGAGGGTGGTGACACCGCCCACTGTCCCCAGGGCCACCAGGGCCACCAGCCAGCTCTCTAGGGGGGGACAGGGGACAGCAGGGTGAGGGTGGTGACACCGCCCAGTGTCCCCAGGGCCACCAGGGCCACCAGCCAGCTCTCTGCGAGGGGACAGGGGACAGCAGGGTGAGGGTGGTGACACCGCCCACTGTCCCCAGGGCCACCAGGGCCACCAGCCAGCTCTCTAGGGGGGGACAGGGGACAGCAGGGTGAGGGTGGTGACACCGCCCACTGTCCCCAGGGCCACCAGGGCCACCAGCCAGCTCTCTGCGAGGGGACAGGGGACAGCAGGGTGAGGGTGGTGACACCACCCAGTGTCCCCAGGGCCACCAGCCAGCTCTCTGCTGGGTGGGTGAGACTTCCCAGGGCCACCAGGGCCACCACCCACCCCACCCCTCTGTCCCCTCATTGTCCCCAGTGTCCGCTCATTGTCTCCACTGTCCCCATTGTCTCCTCATTGTCCCCTCATTGACCCTACTGTCCCCTCATTGTCCCCATTGTCCCCTCATTGTCCCCATTGTCCCCCCACTGTCCTCATTGTCCCCTCATTGTCCCCATTGTCCCTTCATTGTCCCCTCATTGTCTCCCCACTGTCCCCAGTGTCCCCAGTGTCCCCCCATTGTCCCCTCATTGTCCCCATTGTCCCCTCAGTGTCCTCAGCGTCCCCAGTGTCCCCTCATTGTCTCCATTGTCCCCAGTGTCCCCTCATTGTCCCCACTGTCCCCACTGTCCCCACTGTCCCCTCATTGTCCCCAGTGTCTCCCCATTGTCCCCAGTGTCTCCCCATTGTCCCCACTGTCCCCAGTGTCCCCCCACTGTCCCCCATTGTCCCCAGTGTCCCCACTGTCCCCACTGTCCCCATTGTCCCCAGTGTCCCCTCATTGTCCCCACTGTCCCCATTGTCCCCAGTGTCCCCCCACTGTCCCCACTGTCCCCATTGTCCCCAGTGTCCCCTCATTGTCCCCATTGTCCCCAGTGTCCCCTCATTGTCCCCATTGTCCCCAGTGTCCCCTCGTTGTCCCCACTGTCCCCACTGTCCCCAGTGTCCCCAGACTCACCGTCCACCGTCAGGGTGACGCTCCCGGTGCTGTGTCCGTGCCGGTTGGTGGCGGTGCAGGTGTAGAGTCCCCGGTTGGCCGCGGTGACACCGGTGACAATGACGCTGCTGTTGTCGCGGCTCAGGCGCAGGTTGGCGGCCCCGGGGTGGCTCCAGGTGAAGGTGACGCCGGGGACGCCCCGGGAGCCGCAGGTGACGGTGACGGTGACGCCGCGGCTGACTTCGGCGGCGGGGAGGACGCGCAGGGTGACGGCTGAGGGCGGGTCTGGGGACGGGGGCGAACCCAAAATTCAGGGGTTTTCTCCCCCAAAAAATTCCGGCGTTTGCCCCAAAATCTCGGGTTTGCCCCAAAATCTCAGTTTTACCCCAAAAATCGGGGGGGTTTTACTCCGGAAATTCCAGGTTTTACCCCAGAAAATCCCATTTTCTTACCCCCAAAAATCCCATTTTCTTACCCCAAAAAATCCCATTTTCTTACCCCCCAAAAAATCCCATTTTCTTACCCCCCAAAAAATCCCATTTTCTTACCCCCAAAATCCCATTTTCTTACCCCCAAAAATCCCATTTTCTTACCCCCAAAAAATCCCATTTTCTTACCCCAAAAAATCCCATTTTCTTACCCCAAAAATCCCATTTTCTTACCCCAAAAAATTTCATTTTCTTACCCCCCAAAAAATGCCATTTTCTTACCCCCAAAATCCCATTTTCTTACCCCAAAAAATCCCATTTTCTTACCCCAAAAATCCCATTTTCTTACCCCCAAAAATCCCATTTTCTTTCCCCCCCAAAAAATGCCATTTTCTTACCCCCAAAATCCCATTTTCTTACCCCAAAAAATCCCATTTTCTTACCCCCAAAAATCCCATTTTCTTACCCCAAAAAATTTCATTTTCTTACCCCCCAAAAAATCCCATTTTCTTACCCCCAAAATTCTGTGTTTTACCCCAAAAATCCCATTTTCTTACCCCCCAAAAATCCCATTTTCTTACCCCCCAAAAAATCCCATTTTCTTACCCCCCAAAAATTCTGTGTTTTACCCCAAAAATCCCAGGCTTTTACCCCCAAAATCCAGGTTTTTCTCTCCCCAAAATCCCCTATTTTACCCCAAAATCCTGTTTTTTCCCCCCAAATCCCATTTTTCCCCCAAAATCCCATTTTCCCGCCCCCAAATCCCCGTTTTCCCCCCCCAAATCTCACACTCCACGCTGACGGTGACGTTCCTGACCGCGGCGCCGTGAGCGTTGGTGGCCCGGCACCGGTAAAGCCCCGCGTCCCCTCGGGTGACATTGCGGGTGACATCTGGGGACGCCCAAGGGTGGCCCGGGGTGTCACTCGGCCCGGTGACGTCACTGGGGTGTTCCCCCATCCCGATGACGTCACTGGGGTGATCCCGCATCCCGATGACGTCACGGGAGTGAGTTTTGTCCCCCATCCCGGTGACGTCACTGGAGTGATCCCGCATCCCAATGACGTCACTGGGGTGGTCCCGTATCCCGGTGACGTCACTGGAGTGATCCCCCATCCCGTTGACGTCACTGGGGTGGTCTCCCATCCCAATGACGTCACCAGAGTGATGCCCCGGCCCAGTGACATCACGAGGGTGGTCCCCCGGCCCAGTGATGTCACGGGGGTGGTCCCCCATCCCAATGACGTCACCAGAGTGGTCCCCCGGCCCAGTGACGTCACGAGGGTGGTCCCTCGGCCCAGTGATGTCATGGGGGTGGTCCCCCATCCCGATGACGTCACCAGAGTGATGCCCCAGCCCAGTGACGTCACGAGGGTGGTCCCCTGGCCCAGTGATGTCACGGGGGTGGTCGCCCATCCCGATGATGTCACGAGGGTGATCCCCCGGCCCAATGACATCACGAGGGCGGTCCCCCATCCCGATGATGTCACGGGGGTGGTCCCCTGGCCCAGTGACGTCACGGGGGGTGGTCGCCCATCCCGATGATGTCACGAGGGTGGTCCCCCGGCCCAGTGACATCACGAGGGTGGTCCCCCGGCCCAGTGACGTCACGGGGGCGGTCGCCCATCCCGATGACGTCACGGGGGTGGCTTTTGTCCCCGAGCCTGTGGCAGGTGACGCGGGGCGGCGGGTTCCCGCTGGCGGCGCAGCTCAGCCGGGCCGGGCTCCCCTCCAGCCACCGGCGGCGCTCGGGGCAGCCGCGCTCGGAGAGACGCGGCGGGGCTGCCGAGGAAGAGGAGGAGGATGGTGACGAAGACGGTTTTGACCCCGGAAATTTCATTTTCCCCTAAATTCCGATTTTTTTTTTCCCCCCAAAAAAATCCCTTTTTTTTCCCCCAAAAAATCCTTTTTTTTTCCCCAAAAAATCCCATTTTGCCCCCCAAAATCTTTGTTTTTTTAAAAAAAATCCCATTTTTTTCCCCCGAAAAAAATCCTGCCGTTTCCCCCCCATAATCCCTTTTTTTTCCCCCAAAAAAATCCTTTTTCCCCCCCCCCAAAAATCCCATTTTGCCCCCCAAAATCTCTGTTTTGTTTAAAAAAAATCCCTTTTATTCCCCCCAAAAATTCTGTTGTTTCCCCCTATAATCCCTTTTCCCCCCAAAAAAAATCCTTTTTTTCCCCCCCCAAAAAAATCCCATTTTACCCCCCAAAAACCCCATTTTTTTCCCCCAAAAATCCCTTTTTTTTCCCCCTCAAAACTCCCATTTTTCTCCCCCATAAATCCAATTTCTCCCCCAACAATCTCTTTGTTTTCCCCTGAAAATCCCATTTTTTTTCCCCCAACAATCTCTTTGTTTTCCCCCGAAAATCCCATTTTTTTCCCCCCCAAAAAAATCCCCGTTTTGACCGGGGAGGTCGCCTCGGTCCCCTGAGGTCACCGTGACCCCTGTGACATTTTTGTCCCCTCCCTGTGTCCCCCCCCCCCGTTTCCCGGTGTCCCCAGCTGTCCCACTCACACTCCACGGTGACAATGACACTCCTCAGGGCCACCCCGTGTCTGTTGGTGGCCCTGCACACGTAGCGGCCACCGTCGGCCCGGGTGACAACGCGGCCACCGCCGCGGGTGACGCTTCCCTGATGGGTGTCATCACGGCTGTCACCAAGGTGAGTGTCACTGTGCCGGGTGACATCACGGGTGTCACCATCACGAGCGTCACCGTGGTGGGTGCCGCCGCCGCGGATGTCACCATGGCGGGTGACGTTGCGGGTGTCACCGTGCTGGGTGCCACCATCGTCGGTGTCACTGCGCTGGATGCCACCACCGCCATGAATGTCACCACGTTGGGTGCCACCATCGCCGGTGTCACCGTGGTGAGTGCCGCTGTCACCAATGTCACCGCGGCGGGTGTCCCCGTCGCGGTGACAGCGCGTGCGCGGCGGGGGGTCCCCGTCGCCGTGACACTCCAGCTGTCGCCGCTGTCCCTCCAGCCACACCCGGCGGGACGGACACCCCGACTCGGACAACGACGGGGGGTCTGCGGGGACACACGCGGCGTCACCTCGGGGACCTGGCAGTGTCCCGGTGGCTGGGACACTGTTGTCACCACCCCATGACCCCGTGTCCCCTCCTGGTGACGCCGTGTCCCCTGATATGACCCCGTGTCCCCTCCATGACCCCATGTCCCCTCCTGGTGATGCCGTGTCCCCTGATATGACCCCGTGTCCCTTCCATGACCCCGTGTCCCCTCCTGGTGATGCCGTGTCCCCTGACATGACCCCGTGTCCCCTCCATGACCCCTCCATGACCCCGTGTCCCCTCCTGGTGACGCCGTGTCCCCTGATATGACCCCGTGTCCCTTCCATGACCCCGTGTCCCCTCCTGGTGACGCCGTGTCCCCTGATATGACCCCGTGTCCCTTCCATGACCCCGTGTCCCCTCCTGGTGACGCCGTGTCCCCTGATATGACCCCGTGTCCCTTCCATGACCCCGTGTCCCCTCCATGACCCCGTGTCCCCTCCCAGTGCCACCACTGCTGTCGCTCACACTCCACCCTGACGGTGACCCTGCGGCTCCGTGTCCCCAGGGCGTTGGTGGCCTTGCACACGTAGGTGCCAGCGCGGTCCCTGGTCACGGGCAGCGGCTCCGCGGTGACCTCGGGGGTGGCCTCGGTGACCCCGCGGCGGCCGCAGGTGACAACGGGGACGGGGTTCCCGGTGGCCCGGCAGGACAGAGCCGCCACCGAGCCCCGGAGCCACGTGCGGGAAGCGGGACAGGCGCTGGGCGGGAGCTCGGGGGGGTCTGCGGGGAAATAAAAATAATAGTAATAATAATAGTCATAATAGTCATAATAGTCATAATAATAGTAGTAATAATAGTAATAATAATAGTCATAATAGTCATAATAGTCATAATAATAGTAGTAATAATAGTAATAATAATAGTCATAATAGTCATAATAGTCATAATAATAGTAGTAATAATAGTAATAATAATAATAATAATAATAGTCATAATAATAGTAGTAGTAATAATAAAAAAATAGTAATAATAGTCCTAATAATAGTAGTAGTAATAGTAATAATAATCATAATAGTAATAATAGTCATAATAATAGTAGTAGTAATAGTAATAATAATAAAAATAATAATAATAATAATAGTAGTAATGATTAAAATAGTAATAATAATAAGAATAGTAACAATAATAGTAGTAGTAATAATAGTAATGATAATAGTAATAATAAGAAGAATAGTAATAATCATTGTAATAATAATAATAGCAATAATCGTAATTATAATAGTCATAATAATAGTAGTAGTAATAATAGTAATAATAATAAAAATGGTAATATTACTAGTAATGATAATAATAGCAATAATAAGAAGAATAGTAATTGTAATAATAATAATAATAGTAATCGTAATTATAATAGTCATAATAATAGTAGTAGTAGCAATAATAGTAATAATAAAAATAGTAATAATAATAGTAATAATAAGAAGAATAGTAATAATAATTGTAATAATAATAGTAATAATCGTAATTATAATAGTCATAATAATGGTAGTAGTAATAATAGTAATGGTAATAATAGTAATAATAATCGTAATAATAATAATAATAATCGTAATTATAATAGTCATAATAATAGTAGCAGTAATAATAGTAATAATAATAGTAATAATAGTAGTAATAATAATAATAATAATTTTAATAATAACAGTAATAAAAAGAAGAAGAGGATTTTTTGGGAAGTAAATAAAATAAAATGACTTTAAAATAAAATAAACATTTAAAAAGATAATATAAGATAACACAAGATCACACAATATAATACAAGAAATAAAATACAATATATAATGTAACGTAATGCAATAAAAATTAAATTAATGACTTGAAATCGATTTGATTTCCTTTAAAATTAAAATCATTAAAAGCCGTTCCAATTCAACTCGAGGAAAATAAATTAAAAAGGCCGATTTAAGTCCAATTAATTAATTAGAATTAACTGAGTTGCAATTAAAATTAATTGAATAAAACCAAAATTAATTTCATTTAAAAATGGAACGAAATGAAATAAAAAGCGTTAAATCGATTAAAACACTCACAGAGCACGTCCAGCCGCGCCGTCACCTCCTTTGTCACCTCCTTGTCCCCAAGCTCGATGGTGGCCCCTGCACCAGAACCTGTCCCCGTCCCTGCGTGCCACCACCCTGAGCTGCAGCTGTGACCGGTGTCCCTCAGCCAGGGTGACATCGGTGACATTGGCGACAGCCCCGACCCTCAGCAGCACTGGTGGCATCTCGGTGACATCGGTGACATCCCTGACCTGCAGCATCGCTGGTGGCATCTCGGTGACATCGGTGACATCGCCGACCCTCAGCAGCACTGGTGGCGTCTCGGTGACATCGGTGACATCCCTGACCTTCAGCATCGCTGGTGGCATCTCGGTGACATCGGTGACATCGCCGACCCTCAGCATCATTGGTGGTGGCATCTCGGTGACCTCGGTGACATCCCTGACCTTCAGCATCGCTGGTGGCATCTCGGTGACATTGGTGACATCGCCGACCCTCAGCATCATTGGTGGTGGCATCTCGGTGACCTCGGTGACATCCCTGACCTTCAGCATCGCTGGTGGCTCGGTGACATCAGCCCGGTGTCCCCGTGCCAGGGTGACATTGGTGACATCACCAACCCTCAGCGGCACCGTCGGTGGCTCGGTGACATCAGCCCGGTGTCCCCGTGCCGGGGTGACATTGGTGACATCACCAACCCTCAGCGGCGCCGTCGGTGGCTCGGTGACATCAGCCCGGTGTCCCCCGTGCCGGGGTGACATTGGTGACATCACCAACCCTCAGCGGCGCCGTCGGTGGCTCGGTGACATCAGCCCGGTGTCCCTGTGCTGAGGTGACATTGGTGACATCCTTGACCCTCAGCAGCACCGGTGGTGGCATCTCGGTGACATCGGTGACATCCCTGACCCTCAGCAGTGCCATTGGTGGCTCGGTGACACCGGCCTGGTGTCCCTGTGCCGGGGTGACACCGGTGACATCCCTCAGCAGCGCCATCGGTGGTGGCTCGGTGTCACCGGCCCGGCACGTCACTGTCACCTCGGTCCCCTCGGGCGCCGTGGGCGGGCTCAGCTCCAGGGTGGGCTCCGGGAAACCTTCCGGAATGTTCCGTGCGTTAGGGAAGGGTCGGGGAATGGTCTGGGCCCTCCCGGTGTCCCCTCAGTGTCCCCTCCCGGTGACCCCATGACCCCTCCCCTGACCCTATGACCCCATGACCCTGTGTCCCCCTCCTGGTGACCCCATGACCCCTCCCATGTCCCTGTGTCCCCCTCCCATGTCCCCTCCATGTCCCCATGACCCCTTCATGACCCTGTGACCCCTTCATGATCCCGTGACCCCTCCCATGTCCTGTCCCATGTCCCTGTGTCCCCTCCCGTGACCCCGTGTCCCCTCCATGACCCCATGACCCCGTGACCCCTCCCATGTCCCCTCCTGGTGACCCCATGACCCCTCCATGACCCCACGACCTCTCCCATGTCCTGGTGTCCCCTCCCATGTACCCTGTGTCCCCTCCATGTCCCCATGACCCCGTGACCCCTCCCATGTCCCCATGACCCTATGACCCCTCCCACGTCCCCTCCTGGTGACCCCATGACCCCTCCATGACCCCACGACCTCTCCCATGTCCTGGTGTCCCCCTCCCATGACCCCATGTCCCCTCCCATGTCCCCATGTCCCCATGACCCCGTGTCCCCTCCATGTCCCCATGACCCCGTGACCCCTCCCATGACCCCGTGACCCCTCCCACGTCCCTTTTGTCCCTTACTATAAACCCGAAGCCACCTCCTGGCTGTCCTTGTCACCGCGGCCACCCTGGCGGCGCAGCTGAGCTCCCTCTCGCCCGTCCTGCCGGGCGCCACCGCCGCGGTGGCCGTCACCGTGTCCCCCGCCACGCCGACGGTGACGTCCAGCGGCTCCCGGTCCAGCGCCGCGGTGACGACGACGTCGCCGGCCGGGAAGGCGCCGGTGACGACGCAGGTGACGTTGGTGACGGTGCCGGCCTCGAGGATGGAGGGGGACAGGAGCTGGGGGGGCTCCGGGAGAGCTGTGGGGACACGGGGAGGGGACACGGGGTCACGGAGGGGACACGGGGTCAGGGAGGGGTCGGGGGTCACTGGGAGGGGACACGGGGAGGGGACACGGGGGTCAGGGAGGGGTCAGGGGACACAGGGAGGGGACACGGGGTCACGGAGGGGACACAGGGTCAGGGAGGGGTCAGGGGTCACTGGGAGGGGTCATGGGAGGGGACACGGGGTCACGGAGGGGGCACGGGGTCAGGGAGGGGTCAGGGGTCACTGGGAGGGGTCATGGGAGGGGACACGGGGTCACGGAGGGGACACGGGGTCAGGGAGGGGTCAGGGGTCACTGGGAGGGGTCATGGGAGGGGACACGGGGTCACGGAGGGGACACGGGGTCATGGAGGGGACACGGGGTCAGGGAGGGGTCAGGGGTCACTGGGAGGGGACACGGGGTCATGGAAGGGACACGGGGTCAGGGAGGGGTCAGGGGACAGGGGGAGGGGACACGGGGTCACGGAGGGGACACGGGGTCAGGGAGGGGTCAGGGGTCACTGGGAGGGACACGGGGAGGGGACACGGGGTCATGGAGAGGTCATGGAGGGGACACGGGGAGGGGACACGGGGTCACGGAGGGGACACGGGGTCAGGGAGGGGCCAGGGGTCACTGGGAGGGGTCATGGGAGGGGACATGGGGTCATGGAGGGGACACGGGGTCAGGGAGGGGTCAGGGGTCACTGGGAGGGGTCATGGGAGGGGACACGGGGTCACGGAGGGGACACGGGGTCATGGAGGGGACATGGGGTCAGGGAGGGGTCAGGGGTCACTGGGAGGGGACACGGGGTCATGGAGGGGACACGGGGTCAGAGAGGGGTCAGGGGACACGGGGAGGGGACACGGGGACACGAGGGACACGGGGAGGGGACACAGGGTCATGGAGGGGACACGGGGTCAGGGAGGGGTCAGGGGACACGGGGAGGGGACACGGGGTCACGGAGGGGACACAGGGTCAGGGAGGGGTCATGGGTCACCAGGAGGGGTCACTGGGAGGGGACACGGGGTCACGGAGGGGTCATAGGTCACTGGGAGGGGACACGGGGAGGGGACATGGGGTCACGGAGGGGACACAGGGTCATGGAGAGGTCATGTAGGGGACACGGGGTGGCCCGGAGGGGACATGGGGTCACTGGGTGGGGACACGGTGTCATGGAGGGGGATGCGGGGTCACTGGGAGGGGACACCAGGAGGGGACATGGGGAGGACATGGGGTCACGGAGGGGTCATGGAAGGGGACACGGGGTCATGGCGTCACCAGGAGGGGTCACGGGGTCACCAAGAGGGGACACGGGGTCACGGAGGAGTCACTGGGGAGGGGTCATGAGGTCGTGGAGGGGACACGGTGACACGGCAGGGGACACGTGCCCACCAGAGCTGCCCCACAGCCCCCAGCCCCATTCCCACCCTCCCGCTGAGCACCAGCACCCAGCGCCACCACCGCCAAGGTGACAACGCGGTGACGACGCCGGCCGCTCACCGAACACCGAGAGCGTGACGGGGACGGCGGCGCGGGGCGAAGAGGGGCCCGTGCGGCCTCAGGGACAGCTCGGCGTGACAGGTGACATCCTGGCCGTGGTCGCCGCGGGTGACGGTCAGCAGGTGACTCACGGCCACGCTGGCGCTGCCACCGTCGTCGTCGCCGTCACCGAAGGTCTCCGTCCTCAGGGTCTCGGCGCCGCGTCGCAGCGTCACCGTCAGGTTCCGCACGGGTGCCACCTCCAGCACGTGGCACCCTCAGGGTGACGCTGTCCCCGACGGCCACCGGGGTCACCGGGGTCCAGAGTCACGCGCTGGGGGGGCTCTGGGGGGGGACGGGTGACATGGGGGTGACGCCGTGGGTGACAGCGCGGTGTCGCCACAAGTGTCGCACGGTGCCTGGCGCTCGTCACGTCCCTGTGACGTCCCTGTCCCCCACCCCTGTGACATTTTTGTCCCATCCCTGTCCCCATCCTTGATCAACTTCTGTCCCCTCTGTGTCCCCACGCCTGTCCCTGTCCCCTCACTCACGGGACACGATGACCCCGACGCTGTCCCTGTCCCCACCCCTGTGACATTTCTGTCCCCTCTGTGTCCCTGTCCCCTCCCATTCCCCTCTGTGTCCCCATCTCTGTCCCTGTCCCCTCTGTGTCCCCATCCCTGTCCCTGTCCCCCTCCCTGTCCCCTCCCCTGTCCCTGTCCCCTCTGTGTCCCCATCCCTGCCCCCATCCCTGTGACATTTCTGTCCCCCCCCCTGTCCCCATCCCTGTCCCATTTGTCCCCTCACTCACGGTACACGATGACCCCGACGCTGTCCCTGTCCCCCTCGCTGTCCCCATCCCTGTGACAGCCCTGTCCCCATCCCTGTCCCTGTCCCCTCCCTGTCCCCATCCCTGTTTCCATCCCTGTCCCCATCCCTGTCCCCTCCCCGTCCCCATCCCTGTCCCCTCTGTGTCCCCATCCCTGTCCCCATCCCTGTCCCCATCCCTGTTCCCATCCCTGTCCCCTCCCTGTCCCCATCCCTGTCCCCTCCCTGTCCCCTCTGTGTCCCCATCCCTGTCCCCATCCCTGTCCCCATCCCTGTCCCCTCCCTGTCCCCTCCCTGTCCCCATCCCTGTCCCCATCCCTGTCCCCTCCCTGTCCCGTTTGTCCCCTCACTCACGGTACACGATGACCCCGACGCTGTCCCTGTCCTCGCTGTCCCCGCACCTGCCGGCGCAGGTGACATCCCCGGGGTTCCACAGGGACACGTTTTCCAGCCGGAAGCTTTTCCAGAGGAGCCCCCCCGGCCCGGGGGTCGCCCCCACGGGGGTCTCCAAGCCCAGGGTGACGTTGTCGCCGTCCGGGCACGGGCTGCGGCTGCAGTTCACGGCCACCGAGCCCCCGAAGGCCACCACGGCCACCCGAGGCCAGGCCACCACCGTGAACGTGCCGCGGGCCACCCCTGCGGGACCCCCAGACACGGGCAGAGACCCCCCCCAAAATCCTGGGGGACCCCCCGAGTGTCCCCAACCCCCCCGGTGACCCCTGCGGGACCCCCAGACACGGGCAGAGACCCCCCCCCAAAATCCTGGGGGACCCCCCGAGTGTCCCCAACCCCCCCGGTGACCCCTGCGGGACCCCCAGACACGGGCAGCGACCCCCCCCCAAAATCCTGGGGGACCCCCCGAGTGTCCCCAACCCCCCCGGTGACCCCTGCGGGACCCCCCGAGTGTCCCCAACCCCCCCGGTGACCCCTGCGGGACCCCCCCGAGTGTCCCCAACCCCCCCCGGTGACCCCTGCGGGACCCCCAGACACGGGCAGCGACCCCCCCCCCAAAAATCCTGGGGGACCCCCCGAGTGTCCCCAACCCCCCCGGTGACCCCTGGGGGACCCCCTAATGTCCCCCAACCCCCCCGGTGACCCCTGGGGGACCCCCTAATGTCCCCAACCCCCCCGGTGACCCCTGCGGGACCCCCTAATGTCCCCAACCCCCCCGGTGACCCCTGCGGGACCCCCCGAGTGTCCCCAACCCCCCCGGTGACCCCTGCGGGACCCCCAGACACGGGCAGAGACCCCCCCCCAAAATCCTGCGGGACCCCCCGAGTGTCCCCAACCCCCCCGGTGACCCCTGCGGGACCCCCAGACACGGGCAGAGACCCCCCCCCAAAATCCCGGGGGACCCCCCGAGTGTCCCCCAACCCCCCCAGTGACCCCTGCGGGACCCCCAGACACGGGCAGAGACCCCCCAAAAATCCCGGGGGACCCCCCAATGTCCCCAACCCCCCCGGTGACCCCTGCGGGACCCCCAGACACGGGCAGAGACTCCCCCCAAAAATCCTGGGGGATCCCCCGAGTGTCCCCAACCCCCCCGGTGACCCCTGCGGGACCCCCAGACACGGGCAGCGACCCCCCCCCAAAAATCCCGGGGGGACCCCCCAATGTCCCCAACCCCCCCGGTGACCCCTGCGGGACCCCCAGACACGGGCAGAGACCCCCCCCCAAAATCCTGGGGGACCCCCCGAGTGTCCCCAACCCCCCCGGTGACCCCTGCGGGACCCCCAGACACGGGCAGAGACCCCCCCCAAAAATCCCGGGGGACCCCCCGAGTGTCCCCAACCCCCCCCGGTGACCCCTGCGGGACCCCCCGAGTGTCCCCAACCCCCCCGGTGACCCCTGCGGGACCCCCAGACACGGGCAGAGACCCCCAAAAATCCCGGGGGACCCCCCGAGTGTCCCCAACCCCCCAGTGACCCCTGCGGGACCCCCAGACACGGGCAGAGACCCCCCCCAAAATCCTGGGGGACCCCCCGAGTGTCCCCAACCCCCCCGGTGACCCCTGCGGGACCCCCAGACACGGGCAGAGACCCCCAAAAAATCCCGGGGACCCCCCGAGTGTCCCCAACCCCCCCCGGTGACCCCTGCGGGACCCCCAGACACGGGCAGAGACCCCCCCCCAAAAATCCTGGGGGACCCCCCCAATGTCCCCCAACCCCCCCGGTGACCCCTGCGGGACCCCCAGACACGGGCAGCGACCCCCCCCAAAAATCCTGGGGGGACCCCCCGAGTGTCCCCCAACCCCCCCGGTGACCCCTGGGGGACCCCCCGAGTGTCCCCAACCCCCCCCGGTGACCCCTGCGGGACCCCCCGAGTGTCCCCA
>NW_027094884.1:0-46803 GCF_029207755.1 Chamaea fasciata | reverse complement strand
CCCAGGGCACCCCCAGGGACACCTAGGGGACAGGCCGGGCACCCCCAGGGACACCTAGGGGACAGCCAGGGCAATGCAGGGACACCAGGGCCCCCCCAGGACACCTAGGGGAAAGCCAGGGAACCCCAGGGACACCCTGTGCACCCCCAGGGACACCTAGGGGACAGCCAGGGCACCCCCAGGGACACCTAGGAGACAGCCAGGGCACCCCCAGGGACACCGAGGGAAGAGGCAGGGAACCCCCAGGGACACATAGGGGACAGCAAGGGCACCCCAACGGACACCTAGGTGACAGCCAGGGCACCCTAGGGACAGCCAGGGCACCCCCAGGGCCCCCTAGGGCACATCCAGGGCACCCTAGGGACAGCCAGGGCACCCCCAGGGACACCAAGGGGACATCCAGAGCATCCCAGGGACAGCCAGGGCACCCCCAGGGACACCTAAGGAACACCCTGGGCACCCCCAGGGACACCAAGGGGACCCCCAGGGACACCTAGGGGACAGGCAGGGAACCCCCAGAGACCCTTAGCGGACAGCCAGGGCACTCCCAGGGACACTTTGGGCACCCACAGGGACGCCTTGGGGACAACCAGGGCACCCCAGGGACAGCCAGGGAACCCCCAGGGCCACCTAGGAGACAGCCAGGGCACTCCAGGGACAGCGAGGGCACCCCCAGGGACACCCAGGGCACCCCAGGGACACCTAGGGGACAGCCAGGGCACCCCCAGGGACACCCAGGGCACCCCCAGGGACACCTAGGGGACAGCCAGAGCACCCCCAGGGACACCTAGGGGAGAGGCAGGGCACCCCGAAGGGACACCTAGGGGACAGCCAGGGCACCCCAAGGGACACCTAGGTGACAGCCAGGGCACTCCAGAGACAGCCAGGGCACCCCCAGGGACACCTAGGGGACAGCCAGGGCACCCGAGGGACAGCCAGAGCACCCCCAGGGACACCAAGGGCACAGCCAGGGCAAACTAGGGACAGCCAGGGCACCCCCAGGGACACCTAGGGCACAGCCAGGGCCCCCCCAGGGACACCCAGCGCACCCCCAGGGGGACACCTAGGGGACAGCCAGAGCACCCCCAGGGACACCTAGGGGACAGGCAGGGCACCTCCAGAGACCCCTAGGGGACAGCCAGGGCCCCCCCAGTGACACTAAGGGCACCCCCAGGGACACCTAGGGGACAGCCAGGGCACCCGAGGGACAGCCAGAGCACCCCCAGGGACACCAAGGGCACAGCCAGGGGCACACTAGGGACAGCCAGGGCACCCCCAGGGACACCTAGGGCACAGCCAGGGCCCCCCCAGGGACACCCAGCGCACCCCCAGGGACACCTAGGGGACAGCCAGGGCATCCCCAGGGATACCCAGGGCACTCCCAGGGACACCTAGAGGACAGCCAGGGCACCCCCAGGGACACTAGGGGACAGGCAGGGCCCCCCCCAGGGACACCTAGGGGACAGCCAGGGCCCCCCCAGGGACAACTAGGGGACAGCCAGGGCACTCCAGGGAAACCAAGGGCACCCCCAGGGACGCCTAGGGGGACAGCCAGGGCACCCCTAAAGACAGCCAGGGCACCCCCAGGGACACCTAGGGGACAGGCAGGGCACACCCAGGGACACCGAGGGGAAAGCCAGGGCACCCCCAGGGACACTATGGGGAAGGCAGGACACCCCCAGGGACACCTAGGGGACAGCCAGGGCACCCCCAGGGACACCAAGGGCACCCCCAGGGACACCTAGGGGACAGCCAGGGCACACCCAGGGACACCTAGGGGACAGCCAGGGCACTCCAGAGACAGCCAGGGCACCCCCAGGTACACCTAGGGGACAGCCAGGGCACCCGAGGGACAGCCAGAGCACCCCCAGGGACACCAAGGGCACAGCCAGGGCACCCAAGGGACACCTAGGGGTCAGCCAGGGACACCAAGGGCACAGCCAGGGCCCCCCCAGGGACAATCAGCGCACCCCCAGGGACACCCTAGGGGACAGCCAGGGCATCCCCAGGGATACCCAGGGCACTCCCAGGGACACCTAGAGGACAGCCAGGGCACCCCAGGGACACCTAGGGGACAGGCAGGGCACCCCCAGGGACACCTAGGGGACAGCCAGGGCCCCCCCAGGGACAACTAGAGGACAGCCAGGGCACTCCAGGGAAACCCAGGGCACCGCCAGGGACACCTAGGGGACAGCCAGGGCACCCTAAAGACAGCCAGGGCACCCCCAGGGACACCTAGGGGACAGGCAGGGGCACCCCCAGGGACACCGAGGGGAAAGCCAGGGCACCCCCAGGGACACCTAGGGAAGGCAGGACACCCCCCAGGGACACCTAGGGGACAGCCAGGGCACCCCCAGAGACCCCTAGGGGGACAGCCAGGGCACTCCCAGGGACACTTTGGGCACCCACAGGGACACCTTGGGGACAGCCAGGGCACACCAGGGACACCCAGGGCACCCCCAGGGGACACCTAGGGGACCTCCAGGGCACCCCCTAGGGACACCCAGGGCACCCCCAGGGACACCTAGGGGACAGCCAGGGCACCCCCAGGGACACCGAGGTCACCCCCAGGGACACCTAGGGCACCCCCAGAGACACCGAGGGCACAGCCAGGGCACCCTAGGGACAGCCAGAAGACAGCAAGGGCACTCCCAGGGACATTTAGGGGGACAGCCAGGGCACTCCAGGGGACACCCAGGGCACCCCCAGGGACACCTAGGGGACAGGCCGGGCACCCCCAGGGACACCTAGGGGACAGGCAGGGCACCCCCAGGGACACCCAGGGCACCCCCAGAGTACACCTAGGGGACAGCCAGGGCACCCCAGGGACAGCGAGGGCTCCCCAGGGACACCTAGGGGACCTCCAGGGAACCCCAGGGACAGGTACGGGACAGCCAGGGAACCCCAGTGACACCCTGTGCACCTCCAGGGACATCCAGGGAACCCACAGGGACACCTACAAGACAGCCAGGGAACCCCAGGGACACCCTAGGCACCCCCAGGGACACCCAGGGCCCCCCCAGGGACACCTAGGGGACAGGCAGGGCACCCCCAGGGACACCGAGGGGACAGGCAGGGCACCCCCAAGGGACACCAAGGGGACAGCCAAGGCACCCCCAGGGACACCTACGGACAGCAAGGGCACCCCCAGGGACACCCTGGGCACCCCCAGGGACACGTAGGGGACAGCCAGGGCACCCCAGAGACACCCAGGGCAACCCCAGGGACACCTAGGGGACAGCCAGGGCACCTTAGGGACAGCCAGGGCACCCCCAAGACACGAAGGGGACAGCCAGGGCACTCCCAGGGACACCTAGGGGACAGCCAGGGCACCTCAGGGACACCCAGGGCACCCCCAGGGACACCTAGGGGACAGCCAGGGCACTCCCAGGGACACCCAGGGCACCCCCAGGGACACCGACGGGACAGCCAGGGCACTCCAGGGACAGCCAGGGCACCCCCAGGGACACCTAGGGCACCCCCACGGCGCCCTAGGGACAGCCAGGGCACCCCCAGGGACACCTAGGGGACGGCCAGGGCCCCCCCCCAGGGACACCTACTGAAAAGCCAGGGCACCCCCAGGGACACCCAGGGCACACCCAGGGACACCTAGGGGACAGCCAGGGCACCCCCGGGAACACCAAGGGGACCTCCAGGGCACCCCCAGGGACACCCAGGGCACCCCCAAAGTAAACCTAGGGGACAGCCAGGGCACCCCAGGGACAGCGAGGGCTCCCCCAGGGACACCTAGGGGACCTCCAGGGAACCCCAGGGACAGGTACGGGACAGCCAGGGAACCCCAGTGACACCCTGTGCACCCCCAGGGACATCCAGGGAACCCCCAGGGACACCTACGGGACAGCCAGGGAACCCCAGGGACACCCTAGGCACTTCCAGGGACACCCAGGGCCCGCCCAGGGGACACCTAGGGGACAGCCAGGGAACACCAGGGACACCCAGGGCACCCCCATGGACACCTAGGGGACAGGCAGGGCACCCCCAGGGACACCTAGGGGACAGGCAGGGCACCCCAAAGGGACACCAAGGGGGACAGCCAGGGCACCCCAAGGGACACCTACGGGACAGCAAGGGCACCCCCAGGGACACCCTGGGCACCCCCAGGGACACGTAGGGGACAGCCAGGGCACCCCAGAGACACCCAGGGCAACCCCAGGGACACCTAGGGGACAGCCAGGGCACCTTAGGGATAGCCAGGGCACCCCCAAGACACGAAGGGGACAGCCAGGCACCCCCAGGGACACCTAGGGGACAGCCAGGGCACCTCAGGGACACCCAGGGCACCCCCAGGGACACCTAGGGGACAGCCAGGGCACTCCCAGGGACAGCCAGGGCACCCCCAGGGACACCTAGAGCACCCCCACGGCGCCCTAGGGACAGCCAGGGCACCCCCAGGAACACCTAGGGGACAGCCAGGGCCCCCCCCAGGGACACCTACTGAAAAGCCAAGGCACCCCCAGGGACACCCAGGGCACACCCAGGGACACCTAGGGGACAGCCAGGGCACCCCAGGTACAGCCAGGGCACCCCCCGGGGACACCAAGGGGACCTCCAGGGCACCCCCAGGGACACCCAGGGCACCCCCAGGGCCACTAAGGGGACAGCCAGGGCACCCCAGGGACAGCGAGGGCACCCCAGGGACACCTAGGGGACAGCCTGGGCCCCCCCAGGGACAGCCAGGGCCCCCCCAGGGACACCTAGGGGACAGCCAGGGCCCCCCCAGGGACACCCAGGGCACCCCCAGGGACACCTAGGGGACAGCCAGGGCACCTCAGGGACACCCAGGGCATCCCCAGGGGACACCTAGGGGACAGCCAGGGCACCTCAGGGACACCGAGGGGAAAGCCAGGGCACCCCCAGGGACACCTAAGGGACAGCCAGGGCACCCCCAGGGACATTTAGGGGACACCCAGGGCACCCCCAGGGACATTTTGTGGACAGCCAGGGCACTCCAGGGACACCCAGGGCACCCCCAAGGACACCTAGGGGACAGCCAGGGCACCCTCAGGGACACCAAGGGGACCCCCAGGGACACCTAGGGGACAGGCAGGGCACCCCCAGGGACACCTAGGGGACAGCCAGGGCACCCTCAGAGACCCCTAGGGGACAGCCAGGGGCACTCCCAGGGACACTCTGGGCGCCCACAGGGACACCCTTGGGGACAGCCAGGGCACCCCAGGGACACCCACGGCACCCCCAGGAACACCAAGGGGACAGCCAGGGCACCCCAGGGACACCTAGGGGACAGCCAGGGCACCCCAGGGACACCCCAGGGACAGGCAGGGTACCCCCAGGGAAACCCCAGAGCACCCCCAACGACACCTAGGGGACAGGCAGGGCACCCTAAAGACAGCCAGCGCACCCCCAGGGGACACCTAGGGGACAGGCAGGGCACCCGCAGGGACACCGAGGGGAAAGCCAGGCACCCCCAGGGACATTTAGGGGACAGCCAGGGCACTCCAGGGACACCCAGGTCACCCCCAGGGACACCTAGGGGACAGCCAGGGCACCCCCAGGGACACCTAGGGGACAGGCAGGGGCACCCCAGGGACACCTAGGGGACAGCCAGGGCCCCCCCAGAGACACCTGGGGGACAGGCAGGGCACCCCCAGGGACACCGAGGGGACAGCCAGGGCACCCCCAGGGACACCTAGAGGACAGGCAGGGCACCCCCAGGGCACCCCAGGGACACCAAGGGGACAGCCAGAGCACCCAAGGACAGCCAGGGCACCCCCAGGGACACCTAGGGGACAGCCAGGGCACCCCAGGGACACCCAGGGCCCCCCCCAGGGACACCTAGGGCACCCCCAGGGACATCTAGGGGACAGGCAGGGCACCCCCAGGGACACCTAGTGGAAGGCAGGACACCCTCAGTGACACCTAGGGGACAGCCAGGGCACTTCCAGAGACCCCTAGGGGACAGCCAGGGCACCCCAGGGACAACCCAGGGCACCCCCAGGGACACCAAGGGGACAGCCAGGGCACCCCAGGAACACACAGGGCACCCCCAGGGACACCTAGGGGACAGGCAGGGCACCCCCAGGGACACCCAGGGCACCCCCAACCACACCTAGGGGACAGGCAGGGCACTCCAGGGACACCCAGGGCACCCCCAGGGACACCTAGGGGACAGCCAGGGCACCCCCAGGGAAACCTAGGGGACAGCCAGGGCACCCACAGGGACACCTAGATGACAGGCAGGGCACCCCCAGGGCACCCCAGGGACACCCAGGGACACCTAAGGGAGAGCCAGAGCATCGGCAGGGACACCCAGGTCACCCCCAGGGACACCTAGGTGACAGCCAGGGCACCCCAGGCACACCCAGGGCACCCCCAGGGACACCTAGGGGACAGCCATGGCACCCTAGGGACAGCCAGGGCACCCCCAGGGACACCGAGGGGACAGCCAGGGCACCCCCAGAGACACCGAGGACACAACCAGGGCACCCTGGGGACAGCCAGGGCACCCCCAGGGACACCTAGGGGACAGGCAGGTCACCCCCAGGGACACCTAGGGGACAGCCAGGGCACCCTAGAGACAGCCAGGGCACACCCAGGGACACCTAGGGGACAGGCATGGCACCCCCAGGGACACCTAGGGGACAGGCAGGGCACCCCCAGGGCACCCCGGGGACACCCAGGGCTCCCCCAGGGACACCAAGGGGGACAGCCAGGGCACCCCAGGGACACCAAGGGGACAGCCAGGGCACCCCCAGGGACACCTAGGGGACAGTCAGGGGCACCCCAGGGACACCCAGGGCACCCCCTGGGACACCAAGGGGACAGACAGGGCACCCCCAGGGACACCTAGGGGAAGGCAGGACACCCCCAGGGACACCTAGGGGACAGCCAAGGCAACCCCAGGGACACCTTGTGGACAGCCAGGGCACCCCCTGGGCACCCCAGGGACAGTCAGGGCACCCCCAGGGACAGCCAGGGCACCCCCAGGGACACTAGGGGACAGCCAGGGCACCTCAGGGACACCCAGGGCACCCCCAGGGACACCTAGGGGACAGCCAGGGCACTCCCACGGACACCCAGGGCACCCCCAGGGACACCGACGGGACAGCCAGGGCACTCCAGGGACAGCCAGGGCACCCCCAGGGACACCTAGGGCACCCCCACGGCGCCCTAGGGACAGTCACGGCACCCCCAGGGACACCTAGGGGACAGTCAGGGCACCCCCAGGGACACCCAGGGCACACCCAGGGACACCTAGGGGACAGCCAGGGCACCCCAGGGACAGCCAGGGCACCCCCGGGGACACCAAGGGGACCTCCAGGGCACCCCAGGGACACCCAGGGCACCCCCAGGGCCACTAAGGGGACAGCCAGGGCACCCCAGGGACAGCGAGGGCACCCCCAGGGACACCTAGGGACAGCCTGGGCCCCTCCAGGGACAGCCAGGGTCCCCCCAGGGACACCTAGGGGACAGCCAGGGCCCCCCCAGGGACACCCAGGGCACCCCAGGGACACCTAGGGGACAGCCAGGGCACCTCAGGGACACCCAGGGAACCCCCAGGGACACCTAGGGGACAGCCAGGGCACCTCAGGGACACCCAGGGCACCCCCAGGGACACCTAGGGGACAGCCAGGGCACCCCCAGGGACACCGAGGGGAAAGCCAGGGCACCCCCAGGGACACCTAAGGGACAGCCAGGGGCACCCCCCAGGGACATTTAGGGGACAGCCAGGGCACTCCAAGGACACCCAGGGCACCCCCAGGGACATTTAGGGGACAGCCAGGGGCACTCCAGGGACACCCAGGGCACCCCAAGGACACCTAGGGGACAGCCAGGGCACTCCCAGGGACACCAAGGGGACCCCCAGGGACACCTAAGGGACAGCCAGGGCACCCCCAGGGACACCTAGGGGACAGCCAGGGCACCCCCAGAGACCCCTAGGGGACAGCCAGGGCACTCCCAGGGACACTCTGGGCGCCCACAGGGACACCTTGGGGACAGCCAGGGCACCCCAGGGACACCCACGGCACCACCAGGGACACCTAGGGGACAGGCAGGGCACCCCCCAGGGAAACCCAGAGCACCCCCAACGACACCTAGGGGACAGGCAGGGCACCCTAAAGACAGCCAGCGCACCTCCAGGGACACCTAGGGGACAGGCAGGGGCACCCGCAGGGACACCGAGGGGAAAGCCAGGGCACCCCCAGGGACATTTAGGGGACAGCCAGGGCACTCCAGGGACACCCAGGTCACCCCCAGGGACACCTAGGGGACAGCCAGGGCACCCCCAGGGACACCTAGGGGACAGGCAGGGCACCCCAGGGACACCTAGGGGACAGCCAGGGCCCCCCCAGGGACACCTAGGGGACAGGCAGGGCACCCCCAGGGACACCGAGGGGACAGCCAGGGCACCCCCAGGGACACCTAGAGGACAGGCAGGGCACCCCCAGGGCACCCCAGGGACACCAAGGGGACAGCCAGAGCACCCCAAGGACAAGCCAGGGCACCCCCAGGGACACCTAGGGGACAGCCAGGGCACCCCAGGGACACCAAGGGGACAGCCAGGGGCACCCCCAGGGACACCTAGGGACAGCCAGGGCACCCCAGGGACACCCAGGGCACCCCCTGGAACACCTACGGGACAGGCAGGGCCTCCCCAGGGACACCTAGGGGACAGCCAGGGCACCCCCAGGGACACCGAGGGGAAAGCCAGGGCACCCCCCAGGGACAGCCAGGGCACCCGCAGGGACACGATGGGGACAGCAGGGCACCTCCAGGGACAGCCAGGGCTCCCCCAGGGACAGCCAGGGCACCCCAGGGACACCTAGGGGACAGCCAGGGCACCCCCCAGGGCCACCTAGGGGACTGCCAGGGCGCCCCCAGGATCAGCCAGGGCCCCCCCAGGCACATCCATGGCACCCCCAGGGACACCTAGGGGACAGCCAGGGCCCCCCCAGGGACACCCAGGGCACCCCCAGGGACACCTAGGGGACAGCCAGGGAACCCCAGGGACACCATGTGCACCCCCAGGGACACCTAGGGGACAGCCAGGGCCCCCCCCGGGACACCTAGGGGACAGCCAGGGAACCCCAGGGACACCCAGGGCACACCCAGGGACACCTAGGGGACAGCCAGGGCACCCTAGGGACAGCCAGGGCACCCCCAGGGACAGCTAGGGGACAGCAAGGGCACCCCCAGGGACACCTAAGGGACACCCTGGGCACCCTCAGGGACACCAAGGGGACGCCCAGGGACACCTAGGGGACCTCCAGGGCACGCCCAGGGACACGTACGGGACAGACAGAGAACCCCAGTGACACCCTGTGCACCGCCAGCGACACCCAGGGCACCCCCAGGGACACTGACGGGACACCCAGGGCACCCCAGAGACACCTAGGGCACAGCCAGGGCACCCCAAGGACAGCCAGGGCAGCCCAGGGCAGCCCAGGGACACCCAGGGTACCCCAGGGACACGTAGGGGACAGCCAGGGCCCCCCCAGGGACAACTAGGGGGACAGCCAGGGCACTCCAGGGACACCCAGGGCACCCCCAGGGACACCTAGGGCACCCCCAGGGACACCTAGGGGACAGCCAGGGCACCCTAAACACAGCCAGGGCACCCCCAGGGACACCTAGGGGACAGTCAGGGAACCCGAGGGACAGCCAGGGAACCCCCAGGGACACCTAGAGGACAGGAAGGGCACCCCCAGGGACACCCAGGGGACAGGAAGGGCCCCCCCAGGGACACCAAGGGGACAGCCAGGGCACCCCAGGGACACCCAGGGCCCCCCCAGGGACACCTAGGGGATAGCCAGCGCCCCCCCAGGGACACCCAGGGCACCCCCAGGGACATCTAGAGGGCACGCAGGGCACCCCAAGGGACACTTAGGGGAGAAGGCAGGACACCCTCAGTGACACCTAGGGGACAGCCAGGGCACCCCCAGGGACATTTAGGGGACAGCCAGGGAACTCCAGGGACACCCAGGGCACGCCCAGGGGACATCTAGAGGACAGGCAGGGAACCCCCAGGGACACTGACGGGGACAGCCAGGGCACCCCCAGGGACACTGACGGGACAGCCAGGGCACCCCCAGAGACCCCTAGGGGACAGCCAAGGCACCGCAGGGACACCCAGGGCACCCCCAGGGACACCAAGGGGACAGCCAGGGCACCCCAGGGACACCCAGGGCACCCCCAGGGACAGCTAGGGGACAGGCAGGGCACCCCCAGGGACACCCAGGGCACCCCCAACGACACCTAGGGTACAGGCAGGGCACACCCAGGGACACCTAGGGGACAGCCAGGGCACTCCAGGGACACCCAGGGCACCCCCAGGGACACCTAGGGGACAGCCAGGGCACCCCCAGGGAAACCTAGGGGACAGCCAGGGCACCCCCAGGGACACCTAGAGGACAGGCAGGGCGCCCCCAGGGCACCCCAGGGACACCCAGGAACACGTAAGGGACAGCCAGGGCATCCGCAGGGACACCCCAGTCACCCCCAGGGACACCTAGGTGACAGCAAGGGCACCCTAGGCACACCCAGGGCACCCCCAGAGACACCTAGGGGACAGCCACGGCACCCTAGGGACAGCCAGGGCACCCCCAGGGACACCGAGGGGACAGCCAGGGCACCCCCAGAGACACTGAGGGCACAGCCAGGGCACCCTGGGGACAGCCAGGGCACCCCCAGGGACACCTAGGGGACAGGCAGGTTACCCCCAGGGACACCTAGGGGACAGGCATTGCACCCCCAGGGACACCTAGGGGACAGGCAGGGGACCCTTAGGGCACCCCAGGGACACCCAGGGCTCCCCCAGGGACACCAAGGGGACAGCCAGGGCACCCCCAGGGACACCAAGGGGACAGCCAGGGCACCCCCAGGGACACCCAGGGAACCCCCAGGGACACCTAGGAGACAGGCAGGGAACCCCCAGGGACACCTAGGGGACAGCCAGGGCACCCCCAGGGACACCAAGGGGACAGGCAGGGAACCCCCAGGGACACCTAGGGGATGGCCAGGGCGCCCCCAGGGACACCTAGGGGACAGGCAGGGCACCCCCAGGGCACCCCAGGGACACCCAGGGCACCCCCAGGGACACCTAGGGGACAGCCAGGGCACCCCAGGGACACCTAGGAGACAGCCAGGGCACCCCAAGGGACACCTAGGGGACAGCCAGGGCACCCCAGGGACACCCAGGGCCCCCCCAGGGACACCTAGGGGATAGCCAGCGCCCCCCCAGGGACACCCAGGGCACCCCCAGGGACATCTAGGGGACAGGCAGGGCACCCCCAGGGACTCCTAGGGGAAGGCAGGACACCCTCAGTGACACCAAGGGGACAGCCAGGGCACCCCCAGGGACATTTAGGGGACAGCCAGGGCACTCCAGGGACACACAGGGCAGCCCCAGGGACACCTAGGGGACAGGCAGGGAACCCCCAGGGACACTGACGGGACAGCCAGGGCACCCCCAGGGACACTGACGGGACAGCCAGGGCACCCCCAGAGACCCCTAAGGGACAGCCAGGGCACCCCAGGGACACCCAGGGCACCCCCAGGGACACCAAGGGGACAGCCAGGGGACCCCAGGGACACACAGGGCACCCCCAGGGACACCTAGGGGACAGGCAGGGCACCCCCAGGGACACCCAGGGCACCCCCAACCACACCTAGGGGACAGGCAGGGCACTCCAGGGACACCCAGGGCACCCCCAGGGACACCTAGGGGACAGGCAGGGCACCCCCAGGGCACCACAGGGACACCCAGGGACACCTAAGGGAGAGCCAGAGCATCGGCAGGGACACCCAGGTCACCCCCAGGGACACCTAGGGGACCTCCAGGGCACCCCAGGGACACCAAGGGGACAGCCAGGGCACCCCCAGGGACACCTAGGGGACAGTCAGGGCACCCCAGGGACACCCAGGGCACCCCCTGGGACACCAAGGGGACAGACAGGGCACCCCCAGGGACACCGAGGGGAAAGCCAGGGCACCCCCAGGGACACCTAGGGGAAGGCAGGACACCCCCAGGGACACCTAGGGGACAGCCAGGGCACCCCCAGGGACATTTAGGGGACAGCTAGGGCACTCCAGGGACACCCAGGGCACCCCCAGGGACATTTAGGGGACAGCCAGGGCACTACAGGGACAGCCAGGGCATCCCCAGGGACACCCAGGGAACCCTCAGGGACACCTAGGGGACAGGCAGGGAACCCCCAGGGACACCTAGGGGACAGCCAGGGCACTCCCAGGGACACCCAGGGCACCCCCAGGGACACCTAGGGGACAGGCAGGGAACGCCCAGGGACACCTAGGGGATGGCCAGGGCCCCCCCAGGGACACCTAGGGGACAGGCAGGGCACCCCCAGGGCACCCCAGGGACACCCAGGGCACCCCCAGGGACACCAAGGGGACAGCCAGAGCACCCCAAGGACAGCCAGGGCACCCCCAGGGACACCTAGGGGACAGCCAGGGCACCCCAGGGACACCTAGGGGACAGCCAGGGCACCCCCAGGGACACCTAGGGGACAGCCAGGGCACCCCAGGGATAGCCAGGGCACCCCCAGGGACACCTAGGGGACAGCAAGGGCACCCCCAGGGACACCCTGGGCACCCCCAGGGACACGTAGGGCACAGCCAGGGCACCCCAGGGACACGCTGGGCGCCCCCTGGGACACCTAGGGGACAGCCAGGGCACCCCCAGGGACACCCAGGGCACCCCCAGGGACACCTAGGGGACAGGCAGGGCACTCCCAGAGACCCCTAGGGGACAGCCAGGGCACCCTAGGGACAGCCATGGCACCCCCAGGGACACCGAGGGGACAGGCAGGGAACCCTAGGGACAGCGAGGAAACCCCCAGAGACACCGAGGGCACAGCCAGGGCAAGCTGGGGACAGGCAGGGCACCCCCAGGGAAACCAAGGGACAGCCAGGGCACCCCCAGGGACACTTAGAGGACAGGCAGGGCACCCCCAGGGCACCCCAGGGACACCCAGGGACACCTAAGGGAGAGCCAGAGCATCGGCAGGGACACCCAGGTCACCCCCAGGGACACCTAGGTGACAGCCAGGGCACCCCAGGCACACCCAGGGCACCCCCAGGGACTCCTAGGGGACAGCCACGGCACCCTAGGGACAGCCAGGGCACCCCCAGGGACACCGAGGGGACAGCCAGGGCACCCCCAGAGACACCGAGGACACAGCCAGGGCACCCTGGGGACAGCCAGGGCACCCCCAGGGACACCTAGGGGACAGGCAGGTCACCCCCAGGGACACCCAGGGCACCACCAGGGACACCTAGGGGACAGGCAGGGCACCCCCAGGGACACCCAGAGCACCCCCAACCACACCTAGGGGACAGGCAGGGCACTCCAGGGACACCCAGGGCACCCCCAGGGACACCTAGGGGACAGGCAGGGCACCCCCAGGGCACCACAGGGACACCCAGGGACACCTAAGGGAGAGCCAGAGCATCGGCAGGGACACCCAGGTCACCCCCAGGGACACCTAGGTGACAGCCAGGGCACCCCAGGCACACCCAGGGCACCCCCAGGGACACCTAGGGGAAACCCACGGCACCCAAGGGACAGCCAGGGCACCCCCAGGGACACCGAGGGGACAGCCAGGGCACCCCCAGAGACACCGAGGACACAGCCAGGGCACCCTGGAGACAGCCAGGGCACCCCCAGGGACACCTAGGGGACAGGCAGGTGACCCCCAGGGACACCTAGGGGACAGCCAGGGCACCCTAGGGACTGCCAGGGCACACCCAGGGACACCTAGGGGACAGGCATGGCACCCCCAGGGACACCCCAGGGACACCCAGGGCTCCCCCAGGGACACCAAGGGGACAGCCAGGGCACCCCAGGGACACCAAGGGGACAGCCAGGGCACCCCCAGGGACACCTAGGGGACAGTCAGGGCACCCCAGGGACACCCAGGGCACCCCCTGGGACACTGACGGGACAGCCAGGGCACCCCCAGGGACACTGACGGGACAGCCAGGGCACCCCCAGAGACCCCTAGGGGACAGTCAGGGCACCCCAGGGACACCCAGGGCACCCCCAGGGACATTAAGGGGACAGCCAGGGCACCCCAGGGACACCCAGGGCACCCCCAGGGACACCTAGGTGAGAGCCAGGGCACCCCAGGCACACCCAGGGCACCCCCAGGGACACCTAGGGGACAGCCACGGCACCCTAGGGACAGCCAGGGCACCCCCAGGGACACCGAGGGGACAGCCAGGGCACCCCCAGAGACACCGAGGACACAGCCAGGGCACCCTGGGGACAGCCAGGGCACCCCCAGGGACACCTAGGGGACAGGCAGGTCACCCCCAGGGACACCTAGGGGACAGCCAGGGCACCCTAGGGACAGCCAGGGCACACCCAGGGACACCTAGGGGACAGGCATGGCACCCCCAGGGACACCTAGGTGACAGCCAGGGCACCCCAGGCACACCCAGGGCACCCCCAGGGACACCTAGGGGACAGCCACGGCACCCTAGGGACAGCCAGGGCACCCCCAGGGACACCGAGGGGACAGCCAGGGCACCCCCAGAGACACCGAGGACACAGCCAGGGCACCCTGGGGACAGCCAGGGCACCCCCAGGGACACCTAGGGGACAGGCAGGTCACCCCCAGGGACACCTAGGGGACAGCCAAAGCACCCTAGGGACAGCCAGGGCACACCCAGGGACACCTAGGGGACAGGCATGGCACCCCCAGGGACACCTAGGGGACAGGCAGGGCACCCCCAGGGCACCCCAGGGACACCCAGGGCTCCCCCAGGGACACCAAGGGGACAGCCAGGGCACCCCAGGGACACCAAGGGGACAGCCAGGGCACCCCCAGGGACACCTAGGGGACAGTCAGGGCACCCCAGGGACACCCAGGGCACCCCCTGGGACACCAAGGGGACATACAGGGCACCCCCAGGGACATTTAGGGGACAGCTAGGGCACTCCAGGGACACCCAGGGCACCCCCAGGGACATTTAGGGGACAGCCAGGGCACTACAGGGACAGCCAGGGCACCCCCAGGGACACCCAGGGAACCCCCAGGGACACCTAGGAGACAGGCAGGGAAACCCCAGGGACACCTAGGGGACAGCCAGGGCACCCCCAGGGACACCAAGGGGACAGGCAGGGAACCCCCAGGGACACCTAGGGGATGGCCAGGGCCCCCCCAGGGACACCTAGGGGACAGGCAGGGCACCCCCAGGGCACCCCAGGGACACCCAGGGCACCCCCAGGGACACCAAGGGGACAGCCAGAGCACCCCAAGGACAGCCAGGGCACCCCCAGGGACACCTAGGGGACAGCCAGGGCACCCCAGGGACACCTAGGGGACAGCCAGGGCACCCCAAGGGACACCTAGGGGACAGCCAGGGCACCCCAGGGACACCCAGGGCCCCCCCAGGGACACCTAGAAGATAGCCAGCGCCCCCCCAGGGACACCCAGGGCACCCCCAGGGACATCTAGGGGACAGGCAGGGCACCCCCAGGGACACCTAGGGGAAGGCAGGACACCCTCAGTGACACCAAGGGGACAGCCAGGGCACCCCCAGGGACATTTAGGGGACAGCCAGGGCACTCCAGGGACACCCAGGGCAGCCCCAGGGACACCTAGGGGACAGGCAGGGAACCCCCAGGGACACTGACGGGACAGCCAGGGCACCCCCAGAGACCCCTAGGGGACAGCCAGGGCACCCCAGGGACACCGAGGGCACCCCCAGGGACACCAAGGGGACAGCCAGGGGACCCCCAGGGACACCTAGGGGACAGTCAGGGCACCCCAGGGACACCCAGGGCACCCCCTGGGACACCAAGGGGACAGCCAGGGCACCCCCAGGGACATTTAGGGGACAGCTAGGGCACTCCAGGGACACCCAGGGCACCCCCAGGGACATTTAGGGGACAGCCAGGGCACTACAGGGACAGCCAGGGCACCCCCAGGGACACCCAGGGAACCCCCAGGGACACCTAGGAGACAGGCAGGGAAACCCCAGGGACACCTAGGGGACAGCCAGGGCACCCCCAGGGACACCAAGGGGACAGGCAGGGAACCCCCAGGGACACCTAGGGGATGGCCAGGGCCCCCCCAGGGACACCTAGGGGACAGGCAGGGCACCCCCAGGGCACCCCAGGGACACCCAGGGCACCCCCAGGGACACCAAGGGGACAGCCAGAGCACCCCAAGGACAGCCAGGGCACCCCCAGGGACACCTAGGGGACAGCCAGGGCACCCCAGGGACACCTAGGGGACAGCCAGGGCACCCCAAGGGACACCTAGGGGACAGCCAGGGCACCCCAGGGACACCCAGGGCCCCCCCAGGGACACCTAGAAGATAGCCAGCGCCCCCCCAGGGACACCCAGGGCACCCCCAGGGACATCTAGGGGACAGGCAGGGCACCCCCAGGGACACCTAGGGGAAGGCAGGACACCCTCAGTGACACCAAGGGGACAGCCAGGGCACCCCCAGGGACATTTAGGGGACAGCCAGGGCACTCCAGGGACACCCAGGGCAGCCCCAGGGACACCTAGGGGACAGGCAGGGAACCCCCAGGGACACTGACGGGACAGCCAGGGCACCCCCAGAGACCCCTAGCGGACAGCCAGGGCACCCCAGGGACACCGAGGGCACCCCCAGGGACACCAAGGGGACAGCCAGGGGACCCAAGGGACACACAGGGCACCCCCAGGGACACCTAGGGGACAGGCAGGGCACCCCCAGGGACACCCAGGGCACCCCCAGGGACACCTAGGGGACAGGCAGGGCACCCCCAGGGCACCACAGGGACACCCAGGGACACCTAAGGGAGAGCCAGAGCATCGGCAGGGACACCCAGGTCACCCCCAGGGACACCTAGGTGACAGCCAGGGCACCCCAGGCACACCCAGGGCACCCCCAGGGACACCTAGGGGACAGCCACGGCACCCTAGGGACAGCCAGGGCACACCCAGGGACACCTAGGGGACAGGCATGGCACCCCCAGGGACACCTCGGGGACAGGCAGGGCACCCCCAGGGCACCCCAGGGACACCCAGGGCTCCCCCAGGGACACCAAGGGGACAGCCAGGGCACCCCAGGGACACCAAGGGGACAGCCAGGGCACCCCCAGGGACACTTAGGGGTCAGTCAGGGCACCCCAGGGACACCCAGGGCACCCCCTGGGACACCAAGGGGACAGACAGGGCACCCCCAGGGACACCGAGGGGAAAGCCAGGGCACCCCCAGGGACACCTAGGGGAAGGCAGGACACCCCCAGGGACACCTAGGGGACAGCCAGGGCACCCCCAGGGACATTTAGGGGACAGCTAGGGCACTCCAGGGACACCCAGGGCACCCCCAGGGACATTTAGGGGACAGCCAGGGCACTACAGGGACAGCCAGGGCACCCCCAGGGACACCCAGGGAACCCCCAGGGACACCTAGGGGACAGGCAGGGAACCCCCAGGGACACCTAGGGGACAGCCAGGGCACTCCCAGGGACACCCAGGGCACCCCCAGGGACACCTAGGGGACAGGCAGGGAACCCCCAGGGACACCTAGGGGATGGCCAGGGCCCCCCCAGGGACACCTAGGGGACAGGCAGGGCACCCCCAGGGCTCCCCAGGGACACCCAGGGCACCCCCAGGGACACCAAGGGGACAGCTAGAGCACCCCAAGGACAGCCAGGGCACCCCCAGGGACACCTAGGGGACAGCCAGGGCACTCCAGGGACACCTAGGGGACAGCCAGGGCACCCCCAGGGACACCTAGGGGACAGCCAGGGCACCCCAGGGACAGCCAGGGCACCCCCAGGGACACCTAGGGGACAGCAAGGGCACCCCCAGGGACACCCTGGGCACCCCCAGGGACACGTAGGGCACAGCCAGGGCACCCCAGGGACACGCTGGGCGCCCCCTGGGACACCTAGGGGACAGCCAGGGCACCCCCAGGGACACCCAGGGCACCCCCAGGGACACCTAGGGGACAGGCAGGGCACTCCCAGAGACCCCTAGGGGACAGCCAGGGCACCCTAGGGACAGCCATGGCACCCCCAGGGACACCGAGGGGACAGGCAGGGAACCCTAGGGACAGCGAGGAAACCCCCAGAGACACCGAGGGCACAGCCAGGGCACCCTGGGGACAGGCAGGGCACCCCCAGGGAAACCAAGGGACAGCCAGGGCACCCCCAGGGACACTTAGAGGACAGGCAGGGCACCCCCAGGGCACCCCAGGGACACCCAGGGACACCTAAGGGAGAGCCAGAGCATCGGCAGGGACACCCAGGTCACCCCCAGGGACACCTAGGTGACAGCCAGGGCACCCCAGGCACACCCAGGGCACCCCCAGGGACTCCTAGGGGACAGCCACGGCACCCTAGGGACAGCCAGGGCACCCCCAGGGACACCGAGGGGACAGCCAGGGCACCCCCAGAGACACCGAGGACACAGCCAGGGCACCCTGGGGACAGCCAGGGCACCCCCAGGGACACCTAGGGGACAGGCAGGTCACCCCCAGGGACACCCAGGGCACCACCAGGGACACCTAGGGGACAGGCAGGGCACCCCCAGGGACACCCAGAGCACCCCCAACCACACCTAGGGGAAAGGCAGGGCATTCCAGGGACACCCAGGGCACCCCCAGGGACACCTAGGGGACAGGCAGGGCACCGCCAGGGCACCACAGGGACACCCAGGGACACCTAAGGGAGAGCCAGAGCATCGGCAGGGACACCCAGGTCACCCCCAGGGACACCTAGGTGACAGCCAGGGCACCCCAGGCACACCCAGGGCACCCCCAGGGACACCTAGGGGAAACCCACGGCACCCAAGGGACAGCCAGGGCACGCCCAGGGACACCGAGGGGACAGCCAGGGCACCCCCAGAGACACCGAGGACACAGCCAGGGCACCCTGGGGACAGCCAGGGCACCCTCAGGGACACCTAGGGACAAGGCAGGTCACCCCCAGGGACACCTAGGGGACAACCAGGGCACCCTAGGGACAGCCAGGGCACACCCAGGGACACCTAGGGGACAGGCATGGCACCCCCAGGGACACCTAGGGGTCAGGCAGGGCACCCCCAGGGCACCCCAGGGACACCCAGGGCTCCCCCAGGGACACCAAGGGGACAGCCAGGGCACCCCAGGGACACCAAGGGGACAGCCAGGGCACCCCCAGGGACACCTAGGGGACAGTCAGGGCACCCCAGGGACACCCAGGGCACCCCCTGGGACACTGACGGGACAGCCAGGGCACCCCCAGGGACACTGACGGGACAGCCAGGGCACCCCCAGAGACCCCTAGGGGACAGCCAGGGCACCCCAGGGACACCCAGGGCACCCCCAGGGACATTAAGGGGACAGCCAGGGCACCCCAGGGACACCCAGGGCACCCCCAGGGACACCTAGGTGAGAGCCAGGGCACCCCAGGCACACCCAGGGCACCCCCAGGGACACCTAGGGGACAGCCACGGCACCCTAGGGACAGCCCGGGCACCCCCAGGGACACCGAGGGGACAGCCAGGGCACCCCTAGAGACACCGAGGACAGAGCCAGGGCACCCTGGGGACAGCCAGGGCACCCCCAGGGACACCTAGGGGACAGGCAGGTCACCCCCAGTGACACCTAGGGGACAGCCAGGGCACCCTAGGGACAGCCAGGGCACACCCAGGGACACCTAGGGGACAGGCATGGCACCCCCAGGGACACCTAGGTGACAGCCAGGGCACCCCAGGCACACCCAGGGCACCCCCAGGGACACCTAGGGGACAGCCACGGCACCCTAGGGACAGCCAGGGCACCCCCAGGGACACCGAGGGGACAGCCAGGGCACCCCCAGAGACACCGAGGACACAGCCAGGGCACCCTGGGGACAGCCAGGGCACCCCCAGGGACACCTAGGGGACAGGCAGGTCACCCCCAGGGACACCTAGGGGACAGCCAGGGCACCCTAGGGACAGCCAGGGCACACCCAGGGACACCTAGGGGACAGGCATGGCACCCCCAGGGACACCTAGGGGACAGGCAGGGCACCCCCAGGGCACCCCAGGGACACCCAGGGCTCCCCCAGGGACACCAAGGGGACAGCCAGGGCACCCCAGGGACACCAAGGGGACAGCCAGGGCACCCCCTGGGACACCAAGGGGACAGACAGGGCACCCCCAGGGACACCGAGGGGAAAGCCAGGGCACCCCCAGGGACACCTAGGGGAAGGCAGGACACCCCCAGGGACACCTAGGGGACAGCCAGGGCACCCCCAGGGACATTTAGGGGACAGCTAGGGCACTCCAGGGACACCCAGGGCACCCCCAGGGACATTTAGGGGACAGCCAGGGTACTACAGGGACAGCCAGGGCACCCCCAGGGACACCCAGGGAACCCCCAGGGACACCTAGGAGACAGACAGGGAACCCCCAGGGACACCTAGGGGACAGCCAGGGCACCCCCAGGGACACCAAGGGGACAGGCAGGGAACCCCCAGGGACACCTAGGGGATGGCCAGGGCCCCCCCAGGGACACCTAGGGGACAGGCAGGGCACCCCCAGGGCACCCCAGGGACACCCAGGGCACCCCCAGGGACACCGAGGGGACAGCCAGGGCACCCCAGGGACACCTAGGGGACAGCCAGGGCACCCCCAGGGACACCTAGGGGACAGCCAGGGCACCCCAGGGACACCCAGTGCCCCCCCAGGGACACCTAGGGGATAGCCAGCGCCCCCCCAGGGACACCCAGGGCACCCCCAGGGACATCTAGGGGACAGGCAGGGCACCCCCAGGGACACCTAGGGGAAGGCAGGACACCCTCAGTGACACCTAGGGGACAGCCAGGGCACCCCCAGGGACATTTAGGGGACAGCCAGGGCACTCCAGGGACACCCAGGGCAGCCCCAGGGACACCTAGGGGACAGGCAGGGAACCCCCAGGGACACTGACGGGACAGCCAGGGCACCCCCAGGGACACTGACGGGACAGCCAGGGCACCCCCAGAGACCCCTAGGGGACAGCCAGGGCACCCCAGGGACACCCAGGGCACCCCCAGGGACACCAAGGGGACAGCCAGGGGACCCCAGGGACACACAGGGCACCCCCAGGGACACCTAGGGGACAGGCAGGGCACCCCCAGGGACACCCAGGGCACCCCCAACCACACCTAGGGGACAGGCAGGGCACTCCAGGGACACCCAGGGCACCCCCAGGGACACCTAGGGGACAGGCAGGGCACCCCCAGGGCACCACAGGGACACCCAGGGACACCTAAGGGAGAGCCAGAGCATCGGCAGGGACACCCAGGTCACCCCCAGGGACACCTAGGTGACAGCCAGGGCACCCTAGGGACAGCCAGGGCACACCCAGGGACACCTAGGGGACAGGCATGGCACCCCCAGGGACACCTCGGGGACAGGCAGGGCACCCCCAGGGCACCCCAGGGACACCCAGGGCTCCCCCAGGGACACCAAGGGGACAGCCAGGGCACCCCAGGGACACCAAGGGGACAGCCAGGGCACCCCCAGGGACACCTAGGGGACAGTCAGGGCACCCCAGGGACACCCAGGGCACCCCCTGGGACACCAAGGGGACAGACAGGGCACCCCCAGGGACACCGAGGGGAAAGCCAGGGCACCCCCAGGGACACCTAGGGGAAGGCAGGACACCCCCAGGGACACCTAGGGGACAGCCAGGGCACCCCCAGGGACATTTAGGGGACAGCTAGGGCACTCCAGGGACACCCAGGGCACCCCCAGGGACATTTGGGGACAGCCAGGGCACTACAGGGACAGCCAGGGCACCCCCAGGGACACCCAGGGAACCCCCAGGGACACCTAGGGGACAGGCAGGGAACCCCCAGGGACACCTAGGGGATGGCCAGGGCCCCCCCAGGGACACCTAGGGGACAGCCAGGGCACCCCGAGGGACACCAGGGCACCCCCAGGGACACCTAGGGGACAGCCAGGGCACCGTAGGGACAGCCAGGGCACCCCCAGGGACACCAAGGGCACAGACAGGGCACCCTAGGGACACCAAGGGGACAGCCAGGGCACCCCCAGGGACACCTAGGTGACATCCAGTGCACCCCAGGGACACCCAGGGCAACCCCAGGGACACCTAGAGGACAGACAGGGCACCCCAGGCACACCCAGGGCACCCCCAGGGACACCTAGGGGACAGCCAGGGCACCCCAGGGACAGCCAGGGCACCCCCAGGGACACCTAGGGGACAGCCAGGGCCCCCCAAGGGACACCTAGGGGACAGCCAGGGCACCCCAGGGACACCCAGGGCACCCCCAGGGACACCTAGGGGACAGCCAGGGCATCCCGAGGGACAGGGAGGGCACCCACAGGGACACCTAGGAGACAGCCAGGGCACGCCAGGGACACCCAGGGCACCCCCTGGGACACCAAGGGCACAGACAGGGCACCCCCAGGGACACCTAGGAGACAATCAGGGCACCCCAGGGACACCTAGGGGACAGTCAGGGCACCCCAGGGACACCCAGGGCACCCCCTGGGACACCAAGGGGACAGACAGGGCACCCCCAGGGACACCGAGGGGAAAGCCAGGGCACCCCCAGGGACACCTAGGGGAAGGCAGGACACCCCCAGGGACACCTAGGGGACAGCCAGCGCACCCCCAGGGACATTTAGGGGACAGCTAGGGCACTCCAGGGAAACCCAGGGCACCCCCAGGGACATTTAGTGGACAGCCAGGGTACTACAGGGACAGCCAGGGCACCCCCAGGGACACCCAGGGAACCCCCAGGGACACCTAGGAGACAGGCAGGGAACCCCCAGGGACACCTAGGGGACAGCCAGGGCACCCCCAGGGACACCAAGGGGACAGGCAGGAAACCCCCAGGGACACCTAGGGGATGGCCAGGGCCCCCCCAGGGACACCTAGGGGACAGGCAGGGCACCCCCAGGGCACCCCAGGGACACCCAGGGCACCCCCAGGGACACCAAGGGGACAGCCAGAGCACCCCAAGGACAGCCAGGGCACCCCCAGGGACACCTAGGGGACAGCCAGGGCACCCCAGGGACACCTAGGGGACAGCCAGGGCACCCCCAGGGACACCTAGGGGACAGCCAGGGCACCCCAGGGACACCCAGTGCCCCCCCAGGGACACCTAGGGGATAGCCAGCGCCCCCCCAGGGACACCCAGGGCACCCCCAGGGACATCTAGGGGACAGGCAGGGCACCCCCAGGGACACCTAGGGGAAGGCAGGACACCCTCAGTGACACCTAGGGGACAGCCAGGGCACCCCCAGGGACATTTAGGGGACAGCCAGGGCACTCCAGGGACACCCAGGGCAGCCCCAGGGACACCTAGGGGACAGGCAGGGAACCCCCAGGGACACTGACGGGACAGCCAGGGCACCCCCAGGGTCACTGACGGGACAGCCAGGGCACCCCCAGAGACCCCTAGGGGACAGCCAGGGCACCCCAGGGACACCCAGGGCACCCCCAGGGACACCAAGGGGACAGCCAGGGGACCCCAGGGACACACAGGGCACCCCCAGGGACACCTAGGGGACAGGCAGGGCACCCCCAGGGACACCCAGGGCACCCCCAACCACACCTAGGGGACAGGCAGGGCACTCCAGGGACACCCAGGGCACCCCCAGGGACACCTAGGGGACAGGCAGGGCACCCCCAGGGCACCACAGGGACACCCAGGGACACCTAAGGGAGAGCCAGAGCATCGGCAGGGACACCCAGGTCACCCCCAGGGACACCTAGGTGACAGCCAGGGCACCCCAGGCACACCCAGGGCACCCCCAGGGACACCTAGGGGACAGCCACGGCACCCTAGGGACAGCCAGGGCACACCCAGGGACACCTAGGGGACAGGCATGGCACCCCCAGGGACACCTCGGGGACAGGCAGGGCACCCACAGGGCACCCCAGGGACACCCAGGGCTCCCCCAGGGACACCAAGGGGACAGCCAGGGCACCCCAGGGACACCAAGGGGACAGCCAGGGCACCCCCAGGGACACCTAGGGGACAGTCAGGGCACCCCAGGGACACCCAGGGCACCCCCTGGGACACCAAGGGGACAGACAGGGCACCCCCAGGGACACCGAGGGGAAAGCCAGGGCACCCCCAGGGACACCTAGGGGAAGGCAGGACACCCCCAGGGACACCTAGGGGACAGCCAGGGCACCCCCAGGGACATTTAGGGGACAGCTAGGGCACTCCAGGGACACCCAGGGCACCCCCAGGGACATTTAGGGGACAGCCAGGGCACTACAGGGACAGCCAGGGCACCCCCAGGGACACCCAGGGAACCCCCAGGGACACCTAGGGGACAGGCAGGGAACCCCCAGGGACACCTAGGGGATGGCCAGGGCCCCCCCAGGGACACCTAGGGGACAGCCAGGGCACCCCGAGGGACACCAGGGCACCCCCAGGGACACCTAGGGGACAGCCAGGGCACCGTAGGGACAGCCAGGGCACCCCCAGGGACACCAAGGGCACAGACAGGGCACCCTAGGGACACCAAGGGGACAGCCAGGGCACCCCCAGGGACACGTAGGTGACATCCAGTGCACCCCAGGGACACCCAGGGCAACCCCAGGGACACCTAGAGGACAGACAGGGCACCCCAGGCACACTCAGGGCACCCCCAGGGACACCTACGGGACAGCCAGGGCACCCCAGGGACAGCCAGGGCACCCCCAGGGACACCTAGGGGACAGCCAGGGCCCCCCAAGGGACACCTAGGGGACAGCCAGGGCACCCCAGGGACACCCAGGGCACCCCCAGGGACACCTAGGGGACAGCCAGGGCATCCCGAGGGACAGGGAGGGCACCCACAGGGACACCTAGGAGACAGCCAGGGCACGCCAGGGACACCCAGGGCACCCTCAGGGACCCCTAGGGGAGAGCCAGGGCACCCCCAGGGACACTGAGGGCACAGCCAGGGCACCCCAGGGACACCTAGGGCACAGCCAGGGCACCCTAGGGACAGCCAGGGCAGCCCAGGGACACCTACGGGACAGCCAGGGCACCCTCTGGGACACCAAGGACAGCCAGGGCACCCCAAGGACAGCCAGGGAAGCCCAGGGACACCTACGGGAAAGCCAGGGCACCCCAGGGCAGCCCAGGGACACCCAGGGTACCCCAGGGACACGTAGGGGACCTCCCGGGCACCCCAGGGACACCCAGGGCCCCCCCAGGGACACCTACGGGACAGCCAGGGAACGCCAGGGACACCATGGGCACACCCAGGGACACCTAGGGGACAGCCAGGGCACCCCCAGGGACACATAGGGGACAGGCAGGGCACCCTAGGGACAGGCAGGGCACCCCCAGGGACACCTAGGGGACAGCCAGGGCCCCCCCAGGGACACCTAGGGGACAGCCAGGGCACCCTAGGGACACCCAGGGCACCCCCAGGGACACCGAGGGGACAGCCAGGGCACCCTAGGGACAGCCAGGGAACCCCCAGGGACACCTAAGGGACAGGCAGGGCACCCCCAGTGACACTGACGGGACAGCCAGGGCACCCCCAGAGACCCCTAGGGGACAGCCAGGGACCTCCTAGGGACACTCTGGGCACCCCAAGGGACACCTTGGGGTCAGCCAGGGCACCCCAGGGACACCCAGGGCACCCCAAGGGACACGGAGGGGACAGCTAGGGCACCCCCAGGGACACCTAGGGCAAGGCAGGACACCCCCAGGGACACCTAGGGGACAGGCATGGCACCTCCAGGGACAGCCAGGGTACCCCCAGGGACACCTAGGGACAGTCAGGGCACCCCAGGGACACCTAGGGGACAGCCAGGGCACCCTAGGGACAGCCAGGGCACCCCGAGGGACACCTAAGTGACAGCCAGGGCACCCCAGGGACATCGAGGGACAGCCAGGAACCCCCTGGGAGAGCCAGCTCACCCCCACGGCCGCCTCCACCTCCAGGAGCTATCAAAACCCTCCTCAGTTTCTTTGATGCCTCAAATGGGCCGCCCAAACCTCCCGAATACCCCCCAAAGCACCCAAAGCAGCCCCCAGGACGCTCCCCAGACCCCCCACAACCCAAAAACCCCCTCCACGACAACTCAGGACCCCCAGGATCCCCCCAAATCCGCGCCCCCCTCACCCTGAGGTCCTGTTTGAGCCGCTCCACGTTGCGGACAGGCACCAGCTCATCAAGCCCCAAACACCAACACCTGCGGGACTGGGATGGACTGAGAGCACTGGGAGGGTGACCAGAGAAACCTGGGATGGACAAAGAGTGGACTGGGATGAACTGGGATGAACTGGCAGGCGTGTGAGGGTCCATGGTGGCCACTCGGTGCCTTACTGGTCTATACTGGGATGGGTCGGATGGCCCCAGGGGAGGGGGTGAGGCCACAATGGTCCAGACTGGGAGGGGAGTCACCATGGCGCCGGAGGCGGAGTCGAGGATACGAGCGAGGCAGGGACACCTAGGGGACAGCAAGGGAACCCCAGGGACACCCTGGGCACCACCAGGGACACCTAATGCACCCCCAGGGACACCTAGGGGACAGCCAGGGCCCCCCCAGGGACACCCAGGGCACCCCCAGGGACACCTAGGGGACAGCCAGGGAACCCCAGGGACACCCTGTGCACCCCCAGGGACACCGAGGGGACAGCCAGGGCCCCCCCCGGGACACCTAGGGGACAGCCAGGGAACCCCAGGGACACCCAGGGCACACCCAGGGACACCTAGGGGACAGCCAGGGCACCCTAGGGACAGCCAGGGCATCCCCAGGGACACCGAGGGGACAGGCAGGGCACCCCAGGGACAGCCAGGGCACCTCCAGGGACACCTAGGGGACGGGCAGGGCACCCCCAGGGACACCTAGGGGACAGCCAGGGCACCCCGAGGGACACCAGGGCACCCCAGGGACACCTAGGGGACAGCCAGGGCACCCTAGGGACAGCCAGGGCTCCCCCAGGGACACCAAGGGCACAGACAGGGCACCCTAGGGACACCAAGGGGACAGCCAGGGCACCCCCAGGGACACCAAGGGGACATCCAGAGCACCCCAGGGACATCCAGGGTACGCCCAGGGACAACTAGGGGACAGCAAGGGCACCCCCAGGGACACCTAAGGGACACCCTGGGAACCCGCAGGGACACCAAGGGGACCCCCAGGGACACCTAGGGGACCGCCAGGGCACCCCCAGGGACACGTACGGGACAGCCAGGGCACCCCAGGGACACCTAGGGCACAGCCAGGGCACCCTAGGGACAGCCAGGGCACCCTCAGGGACACCAAGGTCACAGCCAGGGCACCCCAAGGACAGCCAGGGCAGCCCAGGGCAGCCCAGGGACACCCAGGGTACCCCAGAGACACGTAGGCGACAGCCAGGGCCCCTCCCAGGGACAACTAGGGGACAGCCAGGGCACACCAGGGACACACAGGGCACCCCAAGGGTCACCTAGGGCACCCCCAGGGACACCTAGGGGATAGCCAGGGCACCCTAAAGACAGCCAGGGCATCCCCAGGGACACCAAGGGGACAGGCAGGGCACCCCCAGGGACACCGAGGGGAAAGCCAGGGCACCCCCAGGGACACCTAGGGGACAGGCAGGGCACCCCCAGGGACACTGACGGGACAGCCAGGGCACCCCCAGAGACCCCTAGGGGACAGCCAGGGCACTCTCAGGGAAACTCTGGGCACCCGCAGGGACACCTTGGGGACAGCCAGGGCACCTCAGGGATATCCAGGGCACCCCCAGGGACACCTAGGGGACAGCCAGGGCACCCTAGGGACCGCCAGGGCACCCCCAGGGACACCCAGGGCACCCCCAGGGACAGCTAGGGGACAGCCATGGCACCCCAGGGACACCCAGGGCACCCCCAGGGACACCCAGGGCACCGCCAGGGAACCCCAGGGACACCCAGGGGACAGGCAGAGCACCAAGGGGACAGGCAGGGCACCCCCAGGGACACCTAGGGGACAGCCAGGGCACCCCAGGGACACCAAGGGGACACCCAGGGCACCCCCAGGGACACCTAGGGGACAGCCAGGGCACCCCAGGGACGCCCAGGGCACCCCCAGGGACACCTACGGGACAGCAAGGGCAACCCCAGGGACACCCTGGGCACCCCCAGGGACACCTAGGGGACAGCCAGGGCACCCCCAAGACACGAAGGGGACAGCAAGGGCACCCCAAGGGACACCCAGGGCACCCCCAGGGACACCTAGGGGACAGCCAGGGCACCCTAGGGACAGCCAGGGCACCCCCAGGGACACCAAGGGCACAGCCAGGGCACCCTAGGGACAGCCAGGGCACCCGCAGGGACACCCAGGGCACCCCAAGGGCCGCCTAGGGGACAGGCAGGGCACCCCGAGGGACACCTAGGGGACAGCCAGGGCACCCCCAGGGACACCTAGAGGACAGGCAGGGCACCCCCAGGGCACCCCAGGGACACCCAGGGCACCCCCAGGGACACGTAGAGGACAGCCAGGGCATCCCGAGGGACAGGGAGGGCACCCACAGGGACACCTAGGAGACAGCTAGGGCACGCCAGGGACACCCAGGGCACCCCAGGGACACCTAGGAGACAGCCAGGGCACGCCAGGGACACCCAGGGCACCCCAGGGACACCTAGCGGACAGCCAGGGCACCCCCAGAGACACCTAGGAGACAGCCAGGGCACGCCAGGGACACCTAGGGCACAGCCAGGGAACCCCAGGGACACTCAGGGCCCCCCCAGGGACACCTACGGGACAGCCAGGGAACGCCAGGGACACCTAGGGGACAGCCAGGGCACCCCCAGGGACACGTAGGGGACAGCCAGGGCCCCCCAGGGACACCTAGGGGACAGCCAGGGAATCCAGGGACACCCAGGGAACCCCCAGGGACACCGAGGGGACAGCCAGGGCACCCTAGGGACAGCCAGGGCACCCCCAGGGACACCTAGGGGACAGGCAGGGCACCCCCAGGGACACTGACGGGACAGCCAGGGCACCCCCAGAGACCCCTAGGGGACAGCCAGGGACCTCCTAGGGACACTCTGGGCACCCCAAGGGACACCTTGGGGTCAGCCAGGGCACCCCAGGGACACCCAGGGCACCCCCAGGGACACGGAGGGGACAGCCAGGGCACCCCCAGGGACACCTAGGGCAAGGCAGGACACCCCCAGGGACACCTAGGGGACAGCCAGGGCACCTCCAGGGACAGCCAGGGTACCCCCAGGGACACCTAGGGACAGTCAGGGCACCCCAGGGACACCTAAGGGACAGCCAGGAACCCCCTGGGACAGCCAGCTCACCCCCACGGCCGCCTCCACCTCCAGGAGCTATCAAAACCCTCCTCAGTTTCTTTGATGCCTCAAATGGGCCGCCCAAACCTCCCGAATACCCCCTAAAGCACCCAAAGCAGCCCCCAGGACTCCCCCCAGACCCCCCACAACCCAAAAACCCCCTCCACGACAACTCAGGACCCCCAGGATCCCCCCAAATCCGCGCCCCCCTCACCCTGAGGTCCCGTTTGAGCCGCTCCACGTTGCGGACAGGCACCAGCTCATCAAGCCCCAAGCACCAACACCTGCGGGACTGGGATGGACTGAGAGCACTGGGAGGGTGACCAGAGAAACCTGGGATGGACGAAGAGTGGACTGGGATGAACTGGGATGAACTGGCAGGCGTGTGGGGGTCCATGGTGGCCACTCGGTGCCTTACTGGTCTATACTGGGATGGGTCGGATGGCCCCAGGGGAGGGGGTGAGACCACAATGGTCAAGACTGGGAGGGGAGTCACCATGGCGCCGGAGGCGGAGTCGAGGATACGAGCGAGGCAGGGACACCTAGGGGACAGCCAGGGCAACGCAGGGACACCAGGGCCCCCCCAGGGACACATAGGAGACAGCCAGGGAACCCCAGGGACACCCTGTGCACCCCCAGGGACACCTAATGCACCCCCAGGGACACCAAGGGGACAGCCAGGGCCCCCCCAGGGACACCCAGGGCGCCCCCAGGGACACCTAGGGGACAGCCAGGGAACCCCAGGGACACCCTGTGCACCCCCAGGGACACCCAGGGCACACCCAGGGACACCTAGGGGACAGCCAGGGCCCCCCCAGGGACACCTAGGGGACAGCCAAAGCCCCCCCAGGAACACCCAGGGCACCCGCAGGGACACCTAGGGGACAGCCAGGGCCCCCCCAGGGACACCCAGGGCACCCCCAGGGACACCTAGGGGACAGCCAGGGCCCCCCCAGGGACACCTAGGGGACAGCCAGGGCACCCCCAGGGACACCTAGGGGACAGCCAGAGCACCCCAAGGACAGCCAGGGCACCCCCAGGGACACCTACGGGACAGCAAGGGCACGCCCAGGGACACCCTGGGCACCCCCAGGGACACGTAGGGGACAGCCAGGGCACCCCAGGGACACCCTGGGCAGCCCCAGGGACACCGAGGGGACAGCCCGGGCACCCCTGGGACGCCCTGGGCACCCCCAGGGACAGCTAGGGGACAGCCAGGGCGCCCTAGGGACAGCCAGGGCACCCCCTGGGCCTCCTAGGGGACAGCCAGGGCACCCCAGGGACACCCAGGGCACCCCCAGGGACGCCCAGGGCACACCCAGGGACACCGAGGGCACAGAAAGGGCACCCTAGGGACTGCGAAGGCACCCCCAAGGACACCTAGGGGACACGCAGGGTACCCCCAGGGACAACGACGGGACAGCCAGGGCACCCCCAGGGACAGCCAAGGCACCCCAGGGACAGCTAGGGGACAGCCAGGGCACACCGAGGGACACCAGGGCACCCCCAGGGACACCTAGGGGACAGCCAGGGCACCCTAAAGACAGCCAGGGCACCCCCAGGGACACCGAGGGGAAAGCCAGGGCACCCCCAGGGACATTTAGGGGACAGCCAGGGCACTCCCAGGGACACTCTGGGCACCCACAGGGACACCTTGGGGACAGCCAGGGCACCCAAGGGACACCCAGGGCACCCCCAGAGACACCTAGGGGACAGCCAGGGCACCCCCAGGGACACCTAGGGCACCCCCAGGGACACCTAGGGGACAGCCAGGGCACCCTAAAGACAGCCAGGGCACCCCCAGGGACACCGAGGGGAAAGCCAGGGCACCCCCAGGGCACCCTAGGGACAGCCATGGCACTCCAGGGACACCCAGGGCACCCCCAGGGACACCTAGGGGACAGCGAGGGCACCCCCGGGGACACCCAGGGCACCCCCAGGGCCGCCTAGGGGACAGCAAGGGCACCCCAGGGACAGCGAGGGCACCCCCAGGGACACCTAGGAGACCTCCAGGGAACCCTAGGGGACACGTAGGGGAAAGCCAGGGCACCCCAGGGACACCCAGGGCACCCCCAGGGACACCCAGGGCACACCCAGAGATACCTAGGGGACAGCCAGGGCACCCCCAGGGACACCCTGTGCACCCCCAGGGACACCCAGGGCACACCCAGGGACACCTAGGGGACAGCCAGGGCCCCCCCAGGGACACCTAGGGGACAGCCAAAGCCCCCCCAGGAACACCCAGGGCACCCGCAGGGACACCTAGGGGACAGCCAGGGCCCCCCCAGGGACACCCAGGGCACCCCCAGGGACACCTAGGGGACAGCCAGGGCCCCCCCAGGGACACCTAGGGGACAGCCAGGGCACCCCCAGGGACACCTAGGGGACAGCCAGAGCACCCCAAGGACAGCCAGGGCACCCCCAGGGACACCTACGGGACAGCAAGGGCACGCCCAGGGACACCCTGGGCACCCCCAGGGACACGTAGGGGACAGCCAGGGCACCCCAGGGACACCCTGGGCAGCCCCAGGGACACCGAGGGGACAGCCCGGGCACCCCAGGGACGCCCTGGGCACCCCCAGGGACAGCTAGGGGACAGCCAGGGCGCCCTAGGGACAGCCAGGGCACCCCCTGGGCCTCCTAGGGGACAGCCAGGGCACCCCAGGGACACCCAGGGCACCCCCAGGGACGCCCAGGGCACACCCAGGGACACCGAGGGCACAGAAAGGGCACCCTAGGGACTGCGAAGGCACCCCCAAGGACACCTAGGGGACACGCAGGGTACCCCCAGGGACAACGACGGGACAGCCAGGGCACCCCCAGGGACAGCCAAGGCACCCCAGGGACAGCTAGGGGACAGCCAGGGCACACCGAGGGACACCAGGGCACCCCCAGGGACACCTAGGGGACAGCCAGGGCACCCTAAAGACAGCCAGGGCACCCCCAGGGACACCGAGGGGAAAGCCAGGGCACCCCCAGGGACATTTAGGGGACAGCCAGGGCACTCCCAGGGACACTCTGGGCACCCACAGGGACACCTTGGGGACAGCCAGGGCACCCAAGGGACACCCAGGGCACCCCCAGAGACACCTAGGGGACAGCCAGGGCACCCCCAGGGACACCTAGGGCACCCCCAGGGACACCTAGGGGACAGCCAGGGCACCCTAAAGACAGCCAGGGCACCCCCAGGGACACCGAGGGGAAAGCCAGGGCAGCCCCAGGGCACCCTAGGGACAGCCATGGCACTCCAGGGACACCCAGGGCACCCCCAGGGACACCTAGGGGACAGCGAGGGCACCCCCGGGGACACCCAGGGCACCCCCAGGGCCGCCTAGGGGACAGCAAGGGCACCCCAGGGACAGCGAGGGCACCCCCAGGGACACCTAGGAGACCTCCAGGGAACCCTAGGGGACACGTAGGGGAAAGCCAGGGCACCCCAGGGACACCCAGGGCACCCCCAGGGACACCCAGGGCACACCCAGAGATACCTAGGGGACAGCCAGGGCACCCCCAGGGACACCGATGGCACAGAAAGGGCACCCTAGGGACAGCCAGGGCACCCCCAAGGACACCTAGGGGACACGCAGGGTACCCCCAGGGACACCTAGGGCACAGCCAGGGCACCCTAGGGACAGCCAGGGCACCCCCAGGGACACCTAAGGGACAGGCAGGGCACCCCCAGGGACAGCTAGGGGACACCCAGGGCACCCCGAGGGACACCAGGGCACCCCCAGGGACACCTAGGGGACAGCCAGGGCACCCTAAAGACAGCCAGGGCACCCCCAGGGACACCGAGGGGAAAGCCAGGGCACCCCCAGGGACATTTAGGGGACAGCCAGGGCACTCCCAGGGACACTCTGGGCACCCACAGGGACACCTTGGGGACAGCCAGGGCACCCAAGGGACACCCAGGGCACCCCCAGAGACATCTAGGGGACAGCCAGGGCACCCTAGGGACAGCCAGGGCACCACCAGGGACACCTAGGGCACCCCCAGGGACACCTAGGGGACAGGCAGGGCACCCTAAAGACAGCCAGGGCACTCCCAGGGACACCGAGGGAAAAGCCAGGGCACCCCCAGGGACATTTAGGGGACAGCCAGGGCACTCCCAGGGACACTCTGGGCACACACAGGGACAGCTAGGGGACAGTCAGGGCACCCCCAGGGACACCTAGGGGACAGCCAGGGCACTCCAGGGACACTCAGGGCACCCCCAGGGACACTGAGGGGACAGCCAGGGCACCCTAGGGACAGCCATGGCACCATAGGGACAGCCAGGGCACCCCCAGAGACACCGAGGGCACAGCCAGAGCACCCTAGGGACAGCCAGGGCACACCAGGGACACCTAAGGGACAGGCAGGGCACCCCCAGGAACACTTAGGGGACAGGCAGGGCACCCCCAGGGACACTGACGGGACAGCCAGGGCACCCCAGGGACACCTAGGGCACAGCCAGGGCACCCTAGGGACAGCCAGGGCACCCTCAGGGACACCGAGGGCAAAGCCAGGGCACCACCAGGGACACCTAAGGGACACCCTGGGCACCCCCAGGGACACCAAGGGGACCCCCAGGGACACCTAGGGGACAGCCAGGGCACCCCAGGGTCAGCGAGGGCACCCCCAGGGACACCTAGGGGAAAGCCAGGGCCCCCCCAGGGACTTCCCGGGCACCCCCAGGGACACCTAGGGCACCCCCAGGGACACCTAGGGGAAGGCAGGACACCCCCAGGGACACCTAGGGGACAGCCAGGGCACCCCCTGGGCCACCTAGGGAACAGCCAGGGCACCCCAGGGACACGTAGGGGAAAGCCAGGGCACCCCAGGGACTCCCAGGGCACCCCAAAGGACACCTAGGGGACAGCCAGGGCACCCCCAGGGACACCTAGAGGACAGCCAGGGCACCCTAGGGATAGCCAGGGCACCCCCAAGGACACCAAGGGCACAGCCAGGGCAGCCTAGGGACAGCCTGGGCACCCCCAGGGACACTCAGGGCACCCCCAGGGACACCTAGGGGACAGCCAGGGCATCCCCAGGGACAGCCAGGGCACCCCCAGGGACACCTAGAGGACAGCCAGGGCAACCCCAGGGACACCTAGGGGACAGGCAGGGCACCCCCAGGGACACCTAGGGGACAGCCAGGGCCCCCCCAGGGAAACCAGGGCACCCCCAGGGCACTCCAGGGACCCACAGGGCACCCCCAGGGACACCAAGGGGACAGCCAGGGCACCCCAGGGACACCCAGGGCACCCCCAGGGACACCTAGGGGACAGCCAGGGCACCCTAGGGACAGCCAGGGCACCCCAGGGACACGCAGGGCACCCCCAGGGACACCCAGGGGACAGCCAGGGCACCCTAAAGACAGCCAGGGCACCCCCAGGGACACCTAGGAGACAGGCAGGGGCCCCCCAGGGACACCCAGGGCACCCCGAGGGACACCTAGGGGACAGCCAGGGCACCCTAGGGACAGCCAGGGCACCCCCAAGGACACCTAGCGGACAGGCAGGGCACCCCCAGGGACACCAAGGGGACATCCACAGCACCCCAGGGACAGCCAGGGCACCCCCAGGGACAGCTAGGGGACAGCAAGGGCACCCTAGGGACAGCCAGGGCACCCCCAAGGACACCTAGCGGACAGGCAGGGCACCCCCAGGGACACCAAGGGGACATCCAGAGCACCCCAGGGACAGCCAGGGCACCTCCAGGGACAGCTAGGGGACAGCCAGGGCCCCCCCAGAGACACCCAGGGCACCCCCAGGGACACCTAGGGGACAGCCAGGGCCCCCCCAGAGACACCCAGGGCACCCCCAGGGACACCTAGGGGACAGCCAGGGAACCCCAGGGACGACCTGTGCACCCCCAGGGACACCCAGGTCACCCCCAGGGCACCCCCAGGGACACCTAGGGGACAGCCAGGGACCCCCAGGGACACCTAGGGGACAGCCAGGGAACCCCAGGGACACCCTGTGCACGCCCATGGACACCCAGGGCACACCCAGGGACACCTAGGGGACAGCCAGGGCACCCTAGGGACACCGAGGGCACAGCCAGGGCACCCCCAGGGACACGGAGAGGACAGGCAGGGCACCCCATGGACAGCGATGGAACCCCCAGGGACACCCAGGGCACCCCCAGGGACACCTACGGGATAGCCAGGGCACCCCGAAGGACAGGGAGGGCACCCCCAGGGACACCTAGAGGACAGCCAGGGCCCCCCCAGGGACACCCAGGGCACCCCCAGGGACACCTAGGGGACAGCCAGGGCACCCCAGGGCACCCCAGGGCACCCCCAGGGACACCTAGGGGACAGGCAGGGCACCCCCAGGGACACCGAGGGGAAAGCCAGGGCACCCCCAGGGACACCTAAGGGACAGCCAGGGCACCCCCAGGGACATTTAGGGGACAGCCAGGGCACTCCAAGGACACCCAGGGCACCTTCAGGGACATTTAGGGGACAGCCAGGGCACTCCAGGGACACCCAGGGCACCCCCAAGGACACCCAGGGGACAGCCAGGGCACCCCCAGGGACACCAAGGGGACCCCCAGGGACACCTAGGGGACAGCAAGGGCACCCCCAGGGACACCTAGGGGACAGCCAGGGCACCCCCAGAGACCCCTAGGGGACAGCCAGGGCACTCCCAGGGACACTCTGGGCGCCCACAGGGACACCTTGGGGACAGCCAGGGCACCCCAGGGACACCCAGGGCACCACCAGGGACACCTAGGGGACAGGCAGGGCACCCCCAGGGAAACCCAGGGCACCCCCAACGACACCTAGGGGACAGGCAGGGCACCCTAAAGACAGCCAGCGCACCCCCAGGGACACCTAGGGGACAGGCAGGGCACCCCCAGGGACACCGAGGGGAAAGCCAGGGCACCCCCAGGGACATTTAGGGGACAGCCAGGGCACTCCAGGGACACCCAGGTCACCCCCAGGGACACCTAGGGGACAGCCAGGGCACCCCCAGGGACACCTAGGGGACAGGCAGGGCACCCCAGGGACACCTAGGGGACAGCCAGGGCCCCCCCAGGGACACCTAGGGGACAGGCAGGGCACCCCCAGGGACACCGAGGGGACAGCCAGGGCACCCCCAGGGACACCTAGAGGACAGGCAGGGCACCCCCAGGGCACCCCAGGGACACCAAGGGGACAGCCAGAGCACCTCAAGGACAGCCAGGGCACCCCCAGGGACACCTAGGGGACAGCCAGGGCACCCCAGGGACCCCAAGGGGACAGCCAGGCCACCCCCAGGGACACCTAGGGGACAGCCAGGGCACCCCAGGGACACCCAGGGCACCCCCTGGGACACCTAGGGGACAGGCAGGGCATCCCCATGGACACCTAGGGGACAGCCAGGGCACCCCCAGGGACAGCCAGGGCACCCCCAGGGACACCTAGGGGACAGCCAGGGCACCCCCAGGGACAGGCAGGGCTCCCCCAGGGACAGCCAGGGCACCCCCAGGGACACCTAGGGGACAGCCAGGGCACCCCCAGGGCCACCTAGGGGACAGCCAGGGCGCCCCCAGGGTCAGCCAGGGCACCCCCAGGGACACCTAGGGGACAGCCAGGGAACCCTAGGGACACCCTGTGCACCCCCAGGGACACCTAGGGGACAGCCAGGGCCCCCCCCGGGACACCTAGGGGACAGCCAGGGAACCCCAGGGACACCCAGGGCACACCCAGGGACACCTAGGGGACAGCCAGGGCACCCTGGGGACAGCCAGGGCACCCCCAGGGACAGCTAGGGGACAGCAAGGGCACCCCCAGGGACACCTAAGGGACACCCTGGGCACCCCCAGGGACACCAAGGGGACCCCCAGGGACACCTAGGGGACCTCCAGGGCACCCCCAGAGACACGTACGGGACAGACAGGGAACCCCAGTGACACCCTGTGCACCGCCAGGGAGACCCAGGGCACCCCCAGGGACACCTAAGGGTGAGCCAGGGCACCCCCAGGGACACTGACGGGACACCCAGGGTACCCCAGGGACACCTAGGGCACAGCCAGGGCACCCTAGGGACAGCCAGGGCATCCTCAGGGACACCAAGGGCACAGCCAGGGCATCCTCAGGGACACCAAGGGCACAGCCAGGGCACCCCAAGGACAGCCAGGGCAGCCCAGGGCAGCCCAGGGACACCCAGGGCACCCCCAGGGACACATAGGGCACCCCCAGGGACACCTAGGGGACAGCCAGGGCACCCTAAACACAGCCAGGGCACCCCCAGGGACACCTAGGGGACAGGAAGGGCCCCCCCAGGGACACCAAGGGGACAGCCAGGGCACCCCAGGGACAGCCAGGGCCCCCCCAGGGACACCTAGGGGATAGCCAGCGCCCCCCCAGGGAAACCCAGGGCACCCCCAGGGACATCTAGGGGACAGGCAGGGCACCCCCAGGGACACCTAGGGGAAGGCAGGACACCCTCAGTGACACCTAGGGGACAACCACGGCACCCCCAGGGACATTTAGGGGACAGCCAGGGCACTCCAGGGACACCCAGGGCACGCCCAGGGACATCTAGGGGACAGGCAAGGAACCCCCAGGGACACCTAGGGGACAGCCAGGGCACCCCCAGAGACACCGAGGACACAGCCAGGGCACCCTGGGGACAGCCAGGGCACCGCCAGGGACACCGAGGGGACAGGCAGGTCACCCCCAGGGACACCTAGGGGAAAGCCAGGGCACCCGAGGGACAGCCAGGGCACACCCAGGGACACCAAGGGGACAGGCATGGCACCCCCAGGGACACCTAGGGGACAGGCAGGGCACCCCCAGGGCACCCCAGGGACACCCAGGGCTCCCCCAGGGACACCAAGGGGACAGCCAGGGCACCCCCAGGGACACCTAGGGGACAGTCAGGGCACCCCAGGGACACCCAGGGCACCCCCTGGGACACCAAGGGGACAGACAGGGCACCCCCAGGGACACCGAGGGGAAAGCCAGGGCACCCCCAGGGACACCTAGGGGAAGGCAGGACACCCCCAGGGACACCTAGGGGACAGCCAGGGCACCCCCAGGGACATTTAGGGGACAGCTAGGGCACTCCAGGGACACCCAAGGCACCCCCAGGGACATTTAGGGGACAGCCAGGGCACCCCCAGGGACACCCAGGGAACACCCTGGGACACCTAGGGGACAGGCAGGGAACCCCCAGGGACACCTAGGGGAAAGCCAGGGCACCCCCAGGGACACCCAGGGCACCCCCAGGGACACCTAGGGGACAGCCAGGGCACCCTAAACACAGCCAGGGCACCCCCAGGGACACCTAGGGGACAGGAAGGGCCCCCCCAGGGACACCAAGGGGACAGCCAGGGCACCCCAGGGACAGCCAGGGCCCCCCCAGGGACACCTAGGGGATAGCCAGCGCCCCCCCAGGGAAACCCAGGGCACCCCCAGGGACATCTAGGGGACAGGCAGGGCACCCCCAGGGACACCTAGGGGAAGGCAGGACACCCTCAGTGACACCTAGGGGACAACCACGGCACCCCCAGGGACATTTAGGGGACAGCCAGGGCACTCCAGGGACACCCAGGGCACGCCCAGGGACATCTAGGGGACAGGCAGGGAACCCCCAGGGACACCTAGGGGACAGCCAGGGCACCCCCAGAGACACCGAGGACACAGCCAGGGCACCCTGGGGACAGTCAGGGCACCGCCAGGGACACCTAGGGGACAGGCAGGTCACCCCCAGGGACACCTAGGGGAAAGCCAGGGCACCCGAGGGACAGCCAGGGCACACCCAGGGACACCAAGGGGACAGGCATGGCACCCCCAGGGACACCTAGGGGACAGGCAGGGCACCCCCAGGGCACCCCAGGGACACCCAGGGCTCCCCCAGGGACACCAAGGGGACAGCCAGGGCACCCCCAGGGACACCTAGGGGACAATCAGGGCACCCCAGGGACACCCAGGGCACCCCCTGGGACACCAAGGGGACAGACAGGGCACCCCCAGGGACACCTAGGGGAAAGCCAGGGCACCCCCAGGGACACCTAGGGGACAGGCAGGGCACCCCAGGGACACCTAGGGGACAGCCAGGGCCCCCCCAGGGACACCTAGGGGACAGGCAGGGCACCCCCAGGGACACCGAGGGGACAGCCAGGGCACCCCCAGGGACACCTAGAGGACAGGCAGGGCACCCCCAGGGACACCTAGGGGATGGCCAGGGCCTCCCCCAGGGACACCTCGGGAACAGGCAGGGCACCCCCAGGGCACCCCAGGGACACCCAGGGTACCCCCAGGGACACCAAGGGGACAGCCAGAGCACCCCAAGGACAGCCAGGGAACCCCCAGGGACACCTAGGGGACAGCCAGGGCACCCCAGGGACACCTAGGGGACAGCCAGGGCACCCCGAGGGACACCTAGGGGACAGCCAGGGCACCCCAGGGACACCCAGGGCCCCCCCAGGGACACCTAGGGGATAGCCAGCGCCCTCCCAGGGACACCCAGGGCACCGCCAGGGACACCTAGGGGAAGGCAGGACACCCTCAGTGACACCTAGGGGACAGCCAGGGCACCCCCAGGGACATTTAGGGGACAGCCAGGGCACTCCAGGGACACCCAGGGCAGCCCCAGGGACACCTAGGGGACAGGCAGGGAACCCCCAGGGACACTGACGGGACAGCCAGGGCACCCCCAGGGACACTGACGGGACAGCCAGGGCACCCCCAGAGACCCCTAGGGGACAGCCAGGGCACCCCAGGGACACCCAGGGCACCCCCAGGGACACCAAGGGGACAGCCAGGGCACCCCAGGGACACACAGGGCACCCCCAGGGACACCTAGGGGACAGGCAGGGCACCCCCAGGGAAACCCAGGGCACCCCCAACGACACCTAGGGGACAGGCAGGGCACTCCAGGGACACCCAGGGCACCCCCAGGGACACCTAGGGGACAGCCAGGGCACCCCCAGGGAAACCTAGGGGACAGCCAGGGCACCCCCAGGGACACCTAGAGGACAGGCAGGGCACCCCCAGGGCACCCCAGGGACACCCAGGGACACCTAAGGGAGAGCCAGAGCATCGGCAGGGACACCCAGGTCACCCCCAGGGACACCTAGGTGACAGCCAGGGCACCCCAGGCACACCCAGGGCACCCCCAGGGACACCTAGGGGACAGCCACGGCACCCTAGGGACAGCCAGGGCACCCCCAGGGACACCGAGGGGACAGCCAGGGCACCCCCAGAGACACCGAGGACACAGCCAGGGCACCCTGGGGACAGCCAGGGCACCCCCAGGGACACCTAGGGGACAGGCAGGTCACCCCCAGGGACACCTAGGGGACAGCCAGGGCACCCTAGGGACAGCCAGGGCACACCCAGGGACACCTAGGGGACAGGAATGGCACCCCCAGGGACACCTAGGGGACAGGCAGGGCACCCCCAGGGCACCCCAGGGACACCCAGTGCTCCCCCAGGGACACCTAGGGGACAGCCAGGGCACCCCAAGGGACACCTAAGTGACAGCCAGGGCACCCTAGGGACAGCCAGGGCAGCCCCAGGGACCCCTAGGGCACAGCCAGGGCACCCGAGGGACAGCCAGGGCACCCCCAGGGACACCAAGGGGACATCCAGAGCACCCCAGGGACAGCCAGGGCACCCCCAGGAACACCTAAGGAACACCCAGGGCACCCCCAGGGACACCAAGGGGACCCCCAGGGACACCTAGGGGACAACCAGGGCACTCCCAGGGACACTTTGGGCACCCACAGGGACACCTTGGGGACAGCCAGGGCACCCCAGGGACAGCCAGGGCACCGCCAGGGACACCTAGGGGACCTCCAGGGCACCCCCAGGGACACCCAGGGCACCCCCAGGGCCACCTAGGGAACAGCCAGGGCACCCCAGGGACAGCGAGGGAACCCCCAGGGACACCCAGGGCACCCCCAGGGACACCTAGGGGACAGCCAGGGCACCCCCAGGGACACCCAGGGCACCCCCAGGGACACCTAGGGGACAGCCAGGGCACCCCAAGGGACACCTAGGTGACAGCCAGGGCACCCTAGGGACAGCCAGGGCACCCCCAGGGACACCTAGGGGACAGCCAGGGCATTCCCAGGGACACCTAGAAGACAGCCAGGGCAACGCCAGGGACACCTAGGGGACAGCCAGGGCACCCCCAGGGACACCTAGGGGACAGCCAGGGCACCCCAGGGACACCCAGGGCACCCCCAGGGACACCTAGGGGAAAGCCAGGGCACCCCAAGGGACACCTAGGTGACAGCCAGGGCACCCTAGGGACAGCCAGGGCACCCCCAGGGACACCAAGGGGACATCCAGAGCACCCCAGGGACAGCCAGGGCACCCCCAGGGACACCTAAGGAACACCCTGGGCACCCCCAGGGACACTGACGGGACAGCCAGGGCACCCCCAGAGACCCCTAGGGAACAGCCAGGGCACTCCCAGGGACACTTTGGGCACCCACAGGGACACCTTGGGGACAGCCAGGGCACACCAGGGACACCCAGGGCACCCCCAGGGACACCTAGGGGACAGCCAGGGCACCCCCAGGGACACTGACGGGACAGCCAGGGCACCCCCAGAGACCCCTAGGGGACAGCCAGGGCACCTCAGGGACACCCAGGGCACCCCCAGGGACACCAAGGGGACAGCCAGGGCACCCCAGGGACACACAGGGCACCCCCAGGGACACCTAGGGGACAGGCAGGGCACCCCCAGGGAAACCCAGGGCACCCCCAACGACACCTAGGGGACAGGCAGGGCACTCCAGGGACACCCAGGGCACCCCCAGGGACACCTAGGGGACAGCCAGGGCACCCCCAGGGAAACCTAGGGGACAGCCAGGGCACCCCCAGGGACACCTAGAGGACAGGCAGGGCACCCCCAGGGCACCCCAGGGACACCCAGGGACACCTAAGGGAGAGCCAGAGCATCGGCAGGGACACCCAGGTCACCCCCAGGGACACCTAGGTGACAGCCAGGGCACCCCAGGCACACCCAGGGCACCCCCAGGGACACCAAGGGGACAGGCAGGGCACCCCCAGGGCACCCCAGGGACACCCAGTGCTCCCCCAGGGACACCTAGGGGACAGCCAGGGCACCCCAAGGGACACCTAGGTGACAGCCAGGGCACCCTAGGGACAGCCAGGGCAGCCCCAGGGACCCCTAGGGCACAGCCAGGGCACCCGAGGGACAGCCAGGGCACCCCCAGGGACACCAAGGGGACATCCAGAGCACCCCAGGGACAGCCAGGGCACCCCCAGGGACACCTAAGGAACACCCAGGGCACCCCCAGGGACACCAAGGGGACCCCCAGGGACACCTAGGGGACAGGCAGGGCACCCCCAGGGACACTGACGGGACAGCCAGGGCACCCCCAGAGACCCCTAGGGGACAACCAGGGCACTCCCAGGGACACTTTGGGCACCCACAGGGACACCTTGGGGACAGCCAGGGCACCCCAGGGACAGCCAGGGCACCGCCAGGGACACCTAGGGGACCTCCAGGGCACCCCCAGGGACACCCAGGGCACCCCCAGGGCCACCTAGGGAACAGCCAGGGCACCCCAGGGACAGCGAGGGAACCCCCAGGGACACCCAGGGCACCCCCAGGGACACCTAGGGGACAGCCAGGGCACCCCCAGGGACACCCAGGGCACCCCCAGGGACACCTAGGGGACAGGCAGGTCACCCCCAGGGACACCTAGGGGACAGCCAGGGCACCCTAGGGACAGCTAGGGCACACCCAGGGACACCTAGGGGACAGGCATGGCACCCCCAGGGACACCTAGGGGACAGGCAGGGCACCCCCAGGGCACCCCAGGGACACCCAGGGCTACCCCAGGGACACCAAGGGGACAGCCAGGGCACCCCAGGGACACCAAGGGGACAGCCAGGGCACCCCCAGGGACACCCAGGGCACCCCCTGGGACACCAAGGGGACAGACAGGGCACCCCCAGCGACACCGAGGGGAAAGCCAGGGCACCCCCAGGGATACCTAGGGGAAGGCAGGACACCCCCAAGGACACCTAGGGGACAGCCAGGGCACCCCCAGGGACATTTCGGGGACAGCTAGGGCACTCCAGGGACACCCAGGGCACCCCCAGGGACATTTAGGGGACAGCCAGGGCACTACAGGGACACCCAGGGCACCCCCAGGGACACCTAGGGGACAGCCAGGGCACCCCCAGGGACACCCAGGGAACCCCCAGGGACACCTAGGGGACAGGCAGGGAACCCCCAGGGACACCTAGGGGACAGCCAGGGCACCCCCAGGGACTCCCAGGGCCCCCCCAGGGACACCTAGGGGACAGGCAGGGCACCCCCAGGGCACCCCAGGGACACCCAGGGCACCCCCAGGGACACCAAGGCGACAGCCAGAGCACCCCAAGGACAGCCAGGGCACCCCCAGGGACACCTAGGGGACAGCCAGGGCACCCCAGGGACACCTAGGGGACAGCCAGGGCACCCCCAGGGACACCTAGGGGACAGCCAGGGCACCCCAGGGACACCCAGGGCCCCCCCAGGGACACCTAGGGGATAGCCAGCACCCCCCCAGGGACACCCTGGTCACCCCCAGGGACACCTAGGTGACAGCCAGGGCACCCCAGGCACACCCAGGGCACCCCCAGGGACACCTAGGGGACAGCCACGGCACCCTAGGGACAGCCAGGGCACCCCCAGGGACACCGAGAGGACAGCCAGGGCACCCCCAGAGACACTGAGGGCACAGCCAGGGCACCCTGGGGACAGCCAGGGCACCCCCAGGGACACCTAGGGGACAGGCATGGCACCCCCAGGGACACCTAGGGGACAGGCAGGGCACCCCCAGGGCACCCCAGGGACACCCAGGGCTCCCCCAGGGACACCAAGGGGACAGCCAGGGCACCCCAGGGACACCAAGGGGACAGCCAGGGCACCCCCAGGGACACCTAGGGGACAGTCAGGGCACCCCAGGGACACCCAGGGCACCCCCTGGGACACCAAGGGGACAGACAGGGCACCCCCAGGGACACCGAGGGGAAAGCCAGGGCACCCCCAGGGACACCTAGGGGAAGGCAGGACACCCCCAGGGACACCTAGGGGACAGCCAGGGCACCCCCCGGGACATTTAGGGGACAGCCAGTGCACTCCAGGGACACCCAGGGCACCCCCAGGGACATTTAGGGGACAGCCAGGGCACTACAGGGACACCCAGGGCACCCCCAGGGACACCTAGGGGACAGCCAGAGCACCCCCAGGGACACCCAGGGAACCCCCAGGGACACCTAGGGGACAGGCAGGGCACCCCCAGGGCACCCCAGGGACACCCAGGGCACCCCCAGGGACACCAAGGGGACAGCCAGAGCACCCCAAGGACAGCCAGGGCACCCCCAGGGACACCTAGGGGACAGCCAGGGCACCCCAGGGACACCTAGGGGACAGCCAGGGCACCCCCAGGGACACCTAGGGGACAGCCAGGGCACCCCAGGGACAGCCAGGGCACCCCCAGGGACACCTAGGGGACAGCAAGGGCACCCCCAGGGACACCCTGGGCACCCCCAGGGACACGTAGGGCACAGCCAGGGCACTCCAGGGACACGCTGGGCGCCCCCAGGGACACCTAGGGGACAGCCAGGGCACCCCCAGGGACACCCAGGGCACCCCCAGGGACACCTAGGGGACAGGCAGGGCACCCCCAGAGACCCCTAGGGGACAGCCAGGGCACCCTAGGGACAGCCATGGCACCCCCAGGGACACCGAGGGGACAGGCAGGGAACGCTAGGGACAGCCAGGACACCCCCAGAGACACCGAGGGCACAGCCAGGGCACCCTGGGGACAGGCAGGGCACCCCCAGCGACACCTAGGGGACAGGCATGGCACCCCCAGGGACACGTAGGGGACAGGCAGGGCACCCCCAAAGATACCGAGGGGACAGCCAGGGCACCCCCAGGGACACGTAGAGGACAGCCATGGCACCCCAGGGACAGCCAGGGCACCCCCAGGGACAGCTAGGGGACAGCCAGGGCACCCCCAGAGACACCAAGGGGACAGCCAGAGCACCCCAAGGACAGCCAGGGCACCCCCAGGGACACCCAGGGCACCCCCAGGGACACCTACGGGACAGCAAGGGCACCCCCAGGGACACCCTGGGCACCCCCAGGGATACGTAGGGGACAGCCAGGGCACCCCAGGGACACCCTGGGCACCCCCAGGGACACCGAGGGGACAGCCAGGGCACCCCAGGGACACCTAGGGGACAGCCAGGGCATCCCCAGGGACACCCAGGGCACACCCAGGGACACGAAGGGGACAGCCTGGGCACCCCCAGGGACACCCAGGGCACCCTCAGGGACACTGAGGGGACAGCCAGGGCACCCCAGGGACACCTAGGGCACAGCTAGGGCACCCTAGGGACAGGCAGGGCAGCCCAGGGACACCTACGGGACAGCCAGGGCACCCTCTGGGACACCAAGGACAGCCAGGGCACCCCAAGGACAGCCAGGGCAAACCAGGGACACCTACGGGAAAGCCAGGGAACGCCAGGGACACCATGGGCACACCCAGGGACACCTAGGGGACAGCCAGGGCACCCCCAGGGACACGTAGGGGACAGGCAGGGCACCCTAGGGACAGGCAGGGCACCCCCAGGGACACCTAGGGGACAGCCAGGGCCCCCCCAGGGACACCTAGGGGACAGCCAGGGCACCCCAGGGACACCCAGGGCACCCCCAGGGACACCGAGGGGACAACCACGGCACCCTAGGGATAGCCATGGCACCCTAGGGACAGCCAGGGCACCCCCAGAGACACCGAGGGCACAGGTAGGGCACCCTAGGGCCAGCCAGGGAACCCCCAGGGACGCCTAAGGGACAGGCAGGGCACCCCCAGTGACACTGACGGGACAGCCAGGGCACCCCCAGAGACCCCTAGGGGACAGCCAGGGACCTCCTAGGGACACTCTGGGCACCCCAAGGGACACCTTGGGGTCAGCCAGGGAACCCCAGGGACACCCTGTGCACCCCCAGGGACACCTAGGGGACAGCCAGGGCCCCCCCCGGGACACCTAGGGGACAGCCAGGGAACCCCAGGGACACCCTGTGCACGCCCAGGGACACCCAGGGCCCCCCCCGGGACACCTAGGGGACAGCCAAGGCACCCTAGGGACAACCAGGGCACCCCCAGGGACACCGAGGGCACAGCCAGGGCACCCCCAGGGACACCGAGATGACAGGCAGGGCACCCCCAGGGACACCTTGGGGACAGCCAGGGCACCCCAGGGACAGCCAGGGCACCCCCAGGGACACCTAGGGGACCTCCAGGGCACCCCCAGGGACACCCAGGGCACCCCCAGGGCCACCCAGGGGACAGCCAGGGCACCCCAGGGACAGCGAGGGCACCCCCAGGGACACCCAGGTCACCCCCAGGGACACCTAGGGGACAGCCAGGGCACCCCCAGGGACACCCAGGGCACCCCCAGGGACACCTAGGGGACAGCCAGGGAACCCCCAGGGACACCTAGGGGAGAGGCAGGGCACCCCCAGGGACACCTAGGGGACAGCCAGGGCACCCCAAGGGACACCTAGGTGACAGCCAGGGCACCCTAGAGACAGCCAGGGCACCCCCAGGGACCCCTAGGGCACAGCCAGGGCACCCGAGG
>NW_027094883.1:0-46813 GCF_029207755.1 Chamaea fasciata | reverse complement strand
TAGAAATAATTGTTCATTTCATTCAGCTGGCTTTGATAGACTTCCGTACAGTGCAACATAGTACCCAATGAAGCAAGACACAATGCCTTCAGTGCATTCGAGGCTACTGGAACTCACGTGACGTGGCTGAGTCACTGGAGCTGCTTCTGTTCTGTGGCTGGACTTAAGGCTATGGATTGTTGATGGCAGCTCCAAAAATACTTCTCGTGGATTTTGGGGTCTTACTGATTTTTGGTTTTTTTTAATTATTATTATTACTCTTCTTTTTCCTAAAATGCACTTTAAAGAAAAATCTTACACGGGCAGAAGAAGTTCTTTAGAAAAGCAAATGCCATTGACATCTTCATTGAGTGTTTCAAACCAATGCCAATTCTCATTCTTCAGTGAACACTGAGACCGCTGCTCATTCAGCTGCAGTAAAAGTAGAATGTGACTGTATCTCCTCCGTATTCCTTCTTGTCTAAAATAAAATGTAGGTGCTTTGCAAGGAGCAGGCATCCCCATTAAAACTCTCTTCTTGTGTACAAGATGTTCACCAAAAAAGTCGGTCTTGATTTAATAGATCATCTTCTATCTTCCTGTGGCTGTTTTCTTGCGTAGCCCTAGCAAAACCGAAGGAAGGTATTGTGGACCTGAAATTTCACTCCTTTCTACATCCTCTCTACTATATTTAATTGTGTAGGTTTCAAGTCATGCCAAAAAGACTCGTTGATAAATCAACAGAGTATATTTGGATTAAATATTCATGACTGCTGTTGCTCTGCCTAGGAGGTCATGAAGCCAGGGGCTTGGGTGAGCTTTGTCTGCTGCTGTTTGTGCTTGCTCCAGGCTGCCTGGAAGAAGAGACCAAAGCTGCTCCCCACCTCAGCAGAGCTGGGCTCTGCAGGGTTCGGGGGCTACCCTGGGCACTGCTGTGTCCTGGGGTGGGAAATCCCATTTCTAGTCAAAGGAGGATGCTTCACAGTTAGTCTTGGAATCCAGCTTTTCTCTTTCAAAGCAAGTTTCAGAAACCTGTTGGTTTGGTTTCTTTGTCTGCTTTCTTCTGTGGTTTGTTGTTGTTGTTTTGTTGGGGTTTTTTGGTTCGGTTTGGTTTTGGTTTGGTTTTCTTTCTCTAGAAGAAAGAGGTGATTCTATGATTGGCAGATATGAAATATGACTGATTTCCTTCATTGCCCACTAAGAGAAATTTTATAGAAAGTGAATGGGAAAGATGGTAAAACTTCTGCTAAGGCCTTAAAGCTTAGATGAGGTGTTGTCCAAGAAAATGACCGTTAAGCCCGTGAAGAAAAGGGATGTTAAAGCCATCTTCTGACTTTCAGCCTCCCAGTATCTGTAGTTGGTAGTGAATGTTTCATCAGGGTGCTAAGAATATTTTTTTTCTTTTTTGTCCTTCTTTCTCTGCTTGAAAATCGAAGTGTGCAGCTTGGAACACCGAGCATCTTTTCAGCTTTTTCTGCTTTTGGTCTAAGTCTGCCAGCTCCGCTGATGTTTGGATTTTTTAGCAGAACTTCCTCCTCTAGCTTCTTGCTTTGAACCTTAGGAAAAAAAAACAGTTGCCCTGGGCACCAGCAATCCCGATCCGCCAGGGAACTTGGGCAGCCGAGGCGATTTACGTCGATTGCGTAACCTACGCTAACTTTCCTGAATAGCCTCTGCTGCGTCATCTACGTAAGGCGCGTGAACTGCGGCGAGCTAGGGAAGCTCGGCAAGCTACCAGCACAGCCTCTCAGTGCCGGGCAAAACCAAAGCGTAGCACTCGTTTTTTCGGGAGAGGAGGATAGAAACCCTTGGTGGTTGCACCGCACAGACAAGTGTGACCGTGTCCCAGCAGTAGAAATCACCAAAGACATGTTTGGCGTTCCCCCTGATGCGGTGGTTTTGCGGTACTCGCTGCTGCTTTAGCGCTTCTCCTTCTCCGCTGAGGTTAAATTGGATGTGGCTGAACTGTTGCCGTGCCTGCTTCTGGTTGTAGGCACCTGGTTGCGTTCATTGCCTGCTTGTGTAAAATACACCGAGGCAAAGGAGAAGCAGGGATAGCAAGCCCCGGTGTCTGCAGCCTAAACATTCGGCTCATTGCTGAGGTGCTCGAGCTCCATCCAGAAAGCACAGGGTGTGCTTTGTCTTGGCAGCATTCAAGACGGAAAGCGCTTTGGAAATGGCTTCTGCCTGTTGCCCTCCGCTTTTCCTTCCGTGCCTCCTGCTTCCCTGGGCTGCTCCTGTGACCCAGGCAGCCCCTACCTCATGCAACCAAAAGCATCACGGCGAGTGGAGGAGAATTAGGGTCAAAAAAAAAGGATGGAGAAAAGCTTGAGGGCGTGAAGACACCACTTTTTTTTTTTTTGCCTAGAACTTGGAGAGGGTAGAGCTGAGGTAAAAACTTAGCCTTCTTTCTAAGGCAGGAAGCTTGAATTTTACCTTAAGAACAGCTGAGTGTTACCTTGCTGCTGTCCTTCTGAGCATGGACAGCAGCCCTGCAAGCCAGAATCCTGCCTTCCACTTGAGAGAGTCCCTTTTAATCCTTACAGCCTCCACTTTCTGAAGAGCTGACGTGCCTGTCTAACGTGCAGCTCCTGCAGACATCGTTTCTGAGGCAGCATCAAGCTGGAAAAAAAAGAAACCGAAAGTGCAAGTGCAAGTGAAGAGAGCTCAGTGTGGTTAAGTGACCAATATTAATGGGTGCATTAGAGGACAAAGAAAAGCAAATGAAATTTTGCTACAGATGTCAGGAGCAGTTCTGTAGTTAGAAAATGCGATTCCTGGGTGGTTTCTTTAGTATTTCATCACGACCAATATGATGAAAATCTCCTTGGAAACTTTCCCAAGAAGCCGAACAAGAATACGTTGATCATAAATGGAGCAGGGCATGGTTTGCTGAGGATTCTTCACCGTGCAGTTGAAACAAAGGAACAATTTGCAGTTTGAACTATGTTTGGACCCAGGAAGCAGGTAGACTGTCCACTTTAGCGACGATAAAAGAAGAAGGCAGACTTTTTTCTGTGTTTTGCAGGTGTTCATTTGGTGTTTTAGCAAGGGGTGCTGCAGTCTTGCCTTATTTGCCAATCTCTGTCCAGTCTTCTTCTGTATTTCCTGGTCAAGTGCTTTTCCTTCTTGAAATAGAAATAATTGTTCATTTCATTCAGCTGGCTTTGATAGACTTCCGTACAGTGCAACATAGTACCCAATGAAGCAAGACACAATGCCTTCAGTGCATTCGAGGCTACTGGAACTCACGTGACGTGGCTGAGTCACTGGAGCTGCTTCTGTTCTGTGGCTGGACTTAAGGCTATGGATTGTTGATGGCAGCTCCAAAAATACTTCTCGTGGATTTTGGGGTCTTACTGATTTTTGGTTTTTTTTAATTATTATTATTACTCTTCTTTTTCCTAAAATGCACTTTAAAGAAAAATCTTACACGGGCAGAAGAAGTTCTTTAGAAAAGCAAATGCCATTGACATCTTCATTGAGTGTTTCAAACCAATGCCAATTCTCATTCTTCAGTGAACACTGAGACCGCTGCTCATTCAGCTGCAGTAAAAGTAGAATGTGACTGTATCTCCTCCGTATTCCTTCTTGTCTAAAATAAAATGTAGGTGCTTTGCAAGGAGCAGGCATCCCCATTAAAACTCTCTTCTTGTGTACAAGATGTTCACCAAAAAAGTCGGTCTTGATTTAATAGATCATCTTCTATCTTCCTGTGGCTGTTTTCTTGCGTAGCCCTAGCAAAACCGAAGGAAGGTATTGTGGACCTGAAATTTCACTCCTTTCTACATCCTCTCTACTATATTTAATTGTGTAGGTTTCAAGTCATGCCAAAAAGACTCGTTGATAAATCAACAGAGTATATTTGGATTAAATATTCATGACTGCTGTTGCTCTGCCTAGGAGGTCATGAAGCCAGGGGCTTGGGTGAGCTTTGTCTGCTGCTGTTTGTGCTTGCTCCAGGCTGCCTGGAAGAAGAGACCAAAGCTGCTCCCCACCTCAGCAGAGCTGGGCTCTGCAGGGTTCGGGGGCTACCCTGGGCACTGCTGTGTCCTGGGGTGGGAAATCCCATTTCTAGTCAAAGGAGGATGCTTCACAGTTAGTCTTGGAATCCAGCTTTTCTCTTTCAAAGCAAGTTTCAGAAACCTGTTGGTTTGGTTTCTTTGTCTGCTTTCTTCTGTGGTTTGTTGTTGTTGTTTTGTTGGGGTTTTTTGGTTCGGTTTGGTTTTGGTTTGGTTTTCTTTCTCTAGAAGAAAGAGGTGATTCTATGATTGGCAGATATGAAATATGACTGATTTCCTTCATTGCCCACTAAGAGAAATTTTATAGAAAGTGAATGGGAAAGATGGTAAAACTTCTGCTAAGGCCTTAAAGCTTAGATGAGGTGTTGTCCAAGAAAATGACCGTTAAGCCCGTGAAGAAAAGGGATGTTAAAGCCATCTTCTGACTTTCAGCCTCCCAGTATCTGTAGTTGGTAGTGAATGTTTCATCAGGGTGCTAAGAATATTTTTTTTCTTTTTTGTCCTTCTTTCTCTGCTTGAAAATCGAAGTGTGCAGCTTGGAACACCGAGCATCTTTTCAGCTTTTTCTGCTTTTGGTCTAAGTCTGCCAGCTCCGCTGATGTTTGGATTTTTTAGCAGAACTTCCTCCTCTAGCTTCTTGCTTTGAACCTTAGGAAAAAAAAACAGTTGCCCTGGGCACCAGCAATCCCGATCCGCCAGGGAACTTGGGCAGCCGAGGCGATTTACGTCGATTGCGTAACCTACGCTAACTTTCCTGAATAGCCTCTGCTGCGTCATCTACGTAAGGCGCGTGAACTGCGGCGAGCTAGGGAAGCTCGGCAAGCTACCAGCACAGCCTCTCAGTGCCGGGCAAAACCAAAGCGTAGCACTCGTTTTTTCGGGAGAGGAGGATAGAAACCCTTGGTGGTTGCACCGCACAGACAAGTGTGACCGTGTCCCAGCAGTAGAAATCACCAAAGACATGTTTGGCGTTCCCCCTGATGCGGTGGTTTTGCGGTACTCGCTGCTGCTTTAGCGCTTCTCCTTCTCCGCTGAGGTTAAATTGGATGTGGCTGAACTGTTGCCGTGCCTGCTTCTGGTTGTAGGCACCTGGTTGCGTTCATTGCCTGCTTGTGTAAAATACACCGAGGCAAAGGAGAAGCAGGGATAGCAAGCCCCGGTGTCTGCAGCCTAAACATTCGGCTCATTGCTGAGGTGCTCGAGCTCCATCCAGAAAGCACAGGGTGTGCTTTGTCTTGGCAGCATTCAAGACGGAAAGCGCTTTGGAAATGGCTTCTGCCTGTTGCCCTCCGCTTTTCCTTCCGTGCCTCCTGCTTCCCTGGGCTGCTCCTGTGACCCAGGCAGCCCCTATCTCATGCAACCAAAAGCATCACGGCGAGTGGAGGAGAATTAGGGTCAAAAAAAAAGGATGGAGAAAAGCTTGAGGGCGTGAAGACACCACTTTTTTTTTTTTTTGCCTAGAACTTGGAGAGGGTAGAGCTGAGGTAAAAACTTAGCCTTCTTTCTAAGGCAGGAAGCTTGAATTTTACCTTAAGAACAGCTGAGTGTTACCTTGCTGCTGTCCTTCTGAGCATGGACAGCAGCCCTGCAAGCCAGAATCCTGCCTTCCACTTGAGAGAGTCCCTTTTAATCCTTACAGCCTCCACTTTCTGAAGAGCTGACGTGCCTGTCTAACGTGCAGCTCCTGCAGACATCGTTTCTGAGGCAGCATCAAGCTGGAAAAAAAAGAAACCGAAAGTGCAAGTGCAAGTGAAGAGAGCTCAGTGTGGTTAAGTGACCAATATTAATGGGTGCATTAGAGGACAAAGAAAAGCAAATGAAATTTTGCTACAGATGTCAGGAGCAGTTCTGTAGTTAGAAAATGCGATTCCTGGGTGGTTTCTTTAGTATTTCATCACGACCAATATGATGAAAATCTCCTTGGAAACTTTCCCAAGAAGCCGAACAAGAATACGTTGATCATAAATGGAGCAGGGCATGGTTTGCTGAGGATTCTTCACCGTGCAGTTGAAACAAAGGAACAATTTGCAGTTTGAACTATGTTTGGACCCAGGAAGCAGGTAGACTGTCCACTTTAGCGACGATAAAAGAAGAAGGCAGACTTTTTTCTGTGTTTTGCAGGTGTTCATTTGGTGTTTTAGCAAGGGGTGCTGCAGTCTTGCCTTATTTGCCAATCTCTGTCCAGTCTTCTTCTGTATTTCCTGGTCAAGTGCTTTTCCTTCTTGAAATAGAAATAATTGTTCATTTCATTCAGCTGGCTTTGATAGACTTCCGTACAGTGCAACATAGTACCCAATGAAGCAAGACACAATGCCTTCAGTGCATTCGAGGCTACTGGAACTCACGTGACGTGGCTGAGTCACTGGAGCTGCTTCTGTTCTGTGGCTGGACTTAAGGCTATGGATTGTTGATGGCAGCTCCAAAAATACTTCTCGTGGATTTTGGGGTCTTACTGATTTTTGGTTTTTTTTAATTATTATTATTACTCTTCTTTTTCCTAAAATGCACTTTAAAGAAAAATCTTACACGGGCAGAAGAAGTTCTTTAGAAAAGCAAATGCCATTGACATCTTCATTGAGTGTTTCAAACCAATGCCAATTCTCATTCTTCAGTGAACACTGAGACCGCTGCTCATTCAGCTGCAGTAAAAGTAGAATGTGACTGTATCTCCTCCGTATTCCTTCTTGTCTAAAATAAAATGTAGGTGCTTTGCAAGGAGCAGGCATCCCCATTAAAACTCTCTTCTTGTGTACAAGATGTTCACCAAAAAAGTCGGTCTTGATTTAATAGATCATCTTCTATCTTCCTGTGGCTGTTTTCTTGCGTAGCCCTAGCAAAACCGAAGGAAGGTATTGTGGACCTGAAATTTCACTCCTTTCTACATCCTCTCTACTATATTTAATTGTGTAGGTTTCAAGTCATGCCAAAAAGACTCGTTGATAAATCAACAGAGTATATTTGGATTAAATATTCATGACTGCTGTTGCTCTGCCTAGGAGGTCATGAAGCCAGGGGCTTGGGTGAGCTTTGTCTGCTGCTGTTTGTGCTTGCTCCAGGCTGCCTGGAAGAAGAGACCAAAGCTGCTCCCCACCTCAGCAGAGCTGGGCTCTGCAGGGTTCGGGGGCTACCCTGGGCACTGCTGTGTCCTGGGGTGGGAAATCCCATTTCTAGTCAAAGGAGGATGCTTCACAGTTAGTCTTGGAATCCAGCTTTTCTCTTTCAAAGCAAGTTTCAGAAACCTGTTGGTTTGGTTTCTTTGTCTGCTTTCTTCTGTGGTTTGTTGTTGTTGTTTTGTTGGGGTTTTTTGGTTCGGTTTGGTTTTGGTTTGGTTTTCTTTCTCTAGAAGAAAGAGGTGATTCTATGATTGGCAGATATGAAATATGACTGATTTCCTTCATTGCCCACTAAGAGAAATTTTATAGAAAGTGAATGGGAAAGATGGTAAAACTTCTGCTAAGGCCTTAAAGCTTAGATGAGGTGTTGTCCAAGAAAATGACCGTTAAGCCCGTGAAGAAAAGGGATGTTAAAGCCATCTTCTGACTTTCAGCCTCCCAGTAACTGTAGTTGGTAGTGAATGTTTCATCAGGGTGCTAAGAATATTTTTTTTCTTTTTTGTCCTTCTTTCTCTGCTTGAAAATCGAAGTGTGCAGCTTGGAACACCGAGCATCTTTTCAGCTTTTTCTGCTTTTGGTCTAAGTCTGCCAGCTCCGCTGATGTTTGGATTTTTTAGCAGAACTTCCTCCTCTAGCTTCTTGCTTTGAACCTTAGGAAAAAAAAACAGTTGCCCTGGGCACCAGCAATCCCGATCCGCCAGGGAACTTGGGCAGCCGAGGCGATTTACGTCGATTGCGTAACCTACGCTAACTTTCCTGAATAGCCTCTGCTGCGTCATCTACGTAAGGCGCGTGAACTGCGGCGAGCTAGGGAAGCTCGGCAAGCTACCAGCACAGCCTCTCAGTGCCGGGCAAAACCAAAGCGTAGCACTCGTTTTTTCGGGAGAGGAGGATAGAAACCCTTGGTGGTTGCACCGCACAGACAAGTGTGACCGTGTCCCAGCAGTAGAAATCACCAAAGACATGTTTGGCGTTCCCCCTGATGCGGTGGTTTTGCGGTACTCGCTGCTGCTTTAGCGCTTCTCCTTCTCCGCTGAGGTTAAATTGGATGTGGCTGAACTGTTGCCGTGCCTGCTTCTGGTTGTAGGCACCTGGTTGCGTTCATTGCCTGCTTGTGTAAAATACACCGAGGCAAAGGAGAAGCAGGGATAGCAAGCCCCGGTGTCTGCAGCCTAAACATTCGGCTCATTGCTGAGGTGCTCGAGCTCCATCCAGAAAGCACAGGGTGTGCTTTGTCTTGGCAGCATTCAAGACGGAAAGCGCTTTGGAAATGGCTTCTGCCTGTTGCCCTCCGCTTTTCCTTCCGTGCCTCCTGCTTCCCTGGGCTGCTCCTGTGACCCAGGCAGCCCCTATCTCATGCAACCAAAAGCATCACGGCGAGTGGAGGAGAATTAGGGTCAAAAAAAAAGGATGGAGAAAAGCTTGAGGGCGTGAAGACACCACTTTTTTTTTTTTTTGCCTAGAACTTGGAGAGGGTAGAGCTGAGGTAAAAACTTAGCCTTCTTTCTAAGGCAGGAAGCTTGAATTTTACCTTAAGAACAGCTGAGTGTTACCTTGCTGCTGTCCTTCTGAGCATGGACAGCAGCCCTGCAAGCCAGAATCCTGCCTTCCACTTGAGAGAGTCCCTTTTAATCCTTACAGCCTCCACTTTCTGAAGAGCTGACGTGCCTGTCTAACGTGCAGCTCCTGCAGACATCGTTTCTGAGGCAGCATCAAGCTGGAAAAAAAAGAAACCGAAAGTGCAAGTGCAAGTGAAGAGAGCTCAGTGTGGTTAAGTGACCAATATTAATGGGTGCATTAGAGGACAAAGAAAAGCAAATGAAATTTTGCTACAGATGTCAGGAGCAGTTCTGTAGTTAGAAAATGCGATTCCTGGGTGGTTTCTTTAGTATTTCATCACGACCAATATGATGAAAATCTCCTTGGAAACTTTCCCAAGAAGCCGAACAAGAATACGTTGATCATAAATGGAGCAGGGCATGGTTTGCTGAGGATTCTTCACCGTGCAGTTGAAACAAAGGAACAATTTGCAGTTTGAACTATGTTTGGACCCAGGAAGCAGGTAGACTGTCCACTTTAGCGACGATAAAAGAAGAAGGCAGACTTTTTTCTGTGTTTTGCAGGTGTTCATTTGGTGTTTTAGCAAGGGGTGCTGCAGTCTTGCCTTATTTGCCAATCTCTGTCCAGTCTTCTTCTGTATTTCCTGGTCAAGTGCTTTTCCTTCTTGAAATAGAAATAATTGTTCATTTCATTCAGCTGGCTTTGATAGACTTCCGTACAGTGCAACATAGTACCCAATGAAGCAAGACACAATGCCTTCAGTGCATTCGAGGCTACTGGAACTCACGTGACGTGGCTGAGTCACTGGAGCTGCTTCTGTTCTGTGGCTGGACTTAAGGCTATGGATTGTTGATGGCAGCTCCAAAAATACTTCTCGTGGATTTTGGGGTCTTACTGATTTTTGGTTTTTTTTAATTATTATTATTACTCTTCTTTTTCCTAAAATGCACTTTAAAGAAAAATCTTACACGGGCAGAAGAAGTTCTTTAGAAAAGCAAATGCCATTGACATCTTCATTGAGTGTTTCAAACCAATGCCAATTCTCATTCTTCAGTGAACACTGAGACCGCTGCTCATTCAGCTGCAGTAAAAGTAGAATGTGACTGTATCTCCTCCGTATTCCTTCTTGTCTAAAATAAAATGTAGGTGCTTTGCAAGGAGCAGGCATCCCCATTAAAACTCTCTTCTTGTGTACAAGATGTTCACCAAAAAAGTCGGTCTTGATTTAATAGATCATCTTCTATCTTCCTGTGGCTGTTTTCTTGCGTAGCCCTAGCAAAACCGAAGGAAGGTATTGTGGACCTGAAATTTCACTCCTTTCTACATCCTCTCTACTATATTTAATTGTGTAGGTTTCAAGTCATGCCAAAAAGACTCGTTGATAAATCAACAGAGTATATTTGGATTAAATATTCATGACTGCTGTTGCTCTGCCTAGGAGGTCATGAAGCCAGGGGCTTGGGTGAGCTTTGTCTGCTGCTGTTTGTGCTTGCTCCAGGCTGCCTGGAAGAAGAGACCAAAGCTGCTCCCCACCTCAGCAGAGCTGGGCTCTGCAGGGTTCGGGGGCTACCCTGGGCACTGCTGTGTCCTGGGGTGGGAAATCCCATTTCTAGTCAAAGGAGGATGCTTCACAGTTAGTCTTGGAATCCAGCTTTTCTCTTTCAAAGCAAGTTTCAGAAACCTGTTGGTTTGGTTTCTTTGTCTGCTTTCTTCTGTGGTTTGTTGTTGTTGTTTTGTTGGGGTTTTTTGGTTCGGTTTGGTTTTGGTTTGGTTTTCTTTCTCTAGAAGAAAGAGGTGATTCTATGATTGGCAGATATGAAATATGACTGATTTCCTTCATTGCCCACTAAGAGAAATTTTATAGAAAGTGAATGGGAAAGATGGTAAAACTTCTGCTAAGGCCTTAAAGCTTAGATGAGGTGTTGTCCAAGAAAATGACCGTTAAGCCCGTGAAGAAAAGGGATGTTAAAGCCATCTTCTGACTTTCAGCCTCCCAGTAACTGTAGTTGGTAGTGAATGTTTCATCAGGGTGCTAAGAATATTTTTTTTCTTTTTTGTCCTTCTTTCTCTGCTTGAAAATCGAAGTGTGCAGCTTGGAACACCGAGCATCTTTTCAGCTTTTTCTGCTTTTGGTCTAAGTCTGCCAGCTCCGCTGATGTTTGGATTTTTTAGCAGAACTTCCTCCTCTAGCTTCTTGCTTTGAACCTTAGGAAAAAAAAACAGTTGCCCTGGGCACCAGCAATCCCGATCCGCCAGGGAACTTGGGCAGCCGAGGCGATTTACGTCGATTGCGTAACCTACGCTAACTTTCCTGAATAGCCTCTGCTGCGTCATCTACGTAAGGCGCGTGAACTGCGGCGAGCTAGGGAAGCTCGGCAAGCTACCAGCACAGCCTCTCAGTGCCGGGCAAAACCAAAGCGTAGCACTCGTTTTTTCGGGAGAGGAGGATAGAAACCCTTGGTGGTTGCACCGCACAGACAAGTGTGACCGTGTCCCAGCAGTAGAAATCACCAAAGACATGTTTGGCGTTCCCCCTGATGCGGTGGTTTTGCGGTACTCGCTGCTGCTTTAGCGCTTCTCCTTCTCCGCTGAGGTTAAATTGGATGTGGCTGAACTGTTGCCGTGCCTGCTTCTGGTTGTAGGCACCTGGTTGCGTTCATTGCCTGCTTGTGTAAAATACACCGAGGCAAAGGAGAAGCAGGGATAGCAAGCCCCGGTGTCTGCAGCCTAAACATTCGGCTCATTGCTGAGGTGCTCGAGCTCCATCCAGAAAGCACAGGGTGTGCTTTGTCTTGGCAGCATTCAAGACGGAAAGCGCTTTGGAAATGGCTTCTGCCTGTTGCCCTCCGCTTTTCCTTCCGTGCCTCCTGCTTCCCTGGGCTGCTCCTGTGACCCAGGCAGCCCCTACCTCATGCAACCAAAAGCATCACGGCGAGTGGAGGAGAATTAGGGTCAAAAAAAAAGGATGGAGAAAAGCTTGAGGGCGTGAAGACACCACTTTTTTTTTTTTTTGCCTAGAACTTGGAGAGGGTAGAGCTGAGGTAAAAACTTAGCCTTCTTTCTAAGGCAGGAAGCTTGAATTTTACCTTAAGAACAGCTGAGTGTTACCTTGCTGCTGTCCTTCTGAGCATGGACAGCAGCCCTGCAAGCCAGAATCCTGCCTTCCACTTGAGAGAGTCCCTTTTAATCCTTACAGCCTCCACTTTCTGAAGAGCTGACGTGCCTGTCTAACGTGCAGCTCCTGCAGACATCGTTTCTGAGGCAGCATCAAGCTGGAAAAAAAAGAAACCGAAAGTGCAAGTGCAAGTGAAGAGAGCTCAGTGTGGTTAAGTGACCAATATTAATGGGTGCATTAGAGGACAAAGAAAAGCAAATGAAATTTTGCTACAGATGTCAGGAGCAGTTCTGTAGTTAGAAAATGCGATTCCTGGGTGGTTTCTTTAGTATTTCATCACGACCAATATGATGAAAATCTCCTTGGAAACTTTCCCAAGAAGCCGAACAAGAATACGTTGATCATAAATGGAGCAGGGCATGGTTTGCTGAGGATTCTTCACCGTGCAGTTGAAACAAAGGAACAATTTGCAGTTTGAACTATGTTTGGACCCAGGAAGCAGGTAGACTGTCCACTTTAGCGACGATAAAAGAAGAAGGCAGACTTTTTTCTGTGTTTTGCAGGTGTTCATTTGGTGTTTTAGCAAGGGGTGCTGCAGTCTTGCCTTATTTGCCAATCTCTGTCCAGTCTTCTTCTGTATTTCCTGGTCAAGTGCTTTTCCTTCTTGAAATAGAAATAATTGTTCATTTCATTCAGCTGGCTTTGATAGACTTCCGTACAGTGCAACATAGTACCCAATGAAGCAAGACACAATGCCTTCAGTGCATTCGAGGCTACTGGAACTCACGTGACGTGGCTGAGTCACTGGAGCTGCTTCTGTTCTGTGGCTGGACTTAAGGCTATGGATTGTTGATGGCAGCTCCAAAAATACTTCTCGTGGATTTTGGGGTCTTACTGATTTTTGGTTTTTTTTAATTATTATTATTACTCTTCTTTTTCCTAAAATGCACTTTAAAGAAAAATCTTACACGGGCAGAAGAAGTTCTTTAGAAAAGCAAATGCCATTGACATCTTCATTGAGTGTTTCAAACCAATGCCAATTCTCATTCTTCAGTGAACACTGAGACCGCTGCTCATTCAGCTGCAGTAAAAGTAGAATGTGACTGTATCTCCTCCGTATTCCTTCTTGTCTAAAATAAAATGTAGGTGCTTTGCAAGGAGCAGGCATCCCCATTAAAACTCTCTTCTTGTGTACAAGATGTTCACCAAAAAAGTCGGTCTTGATTTAATAGATCATCTTCTATCTTCCTGTGGCTGTTTTCTTGCGTAGCCCTAGCAAAACCGAAGGAAGGTATTGTGGACCTGAAATTTCACTCCTTTCTACATCCTCTCTACTATATTTAATTGTGTAGGTTTCAAGTCATGCCAAAAAGACTCGTTGATAAATCAACAGAGTATATTTGGATTAAATATTCATGACTGCTGTTGCTCTGCCTAGGAGGTCATGAAGCCAGGGGCTTGGGTGAGCTTTGTCTGCTGCTGTTTGTGCTTGCTCCAGGCTGCCTGGAAGAAGAGACCAAAGCTGCTCCCCACCTCAGCAGAGCTGGGCTCTGCAGGGTTCGGGGGCTACCCTGGGCACTGCTGTGTCCTGGGGTGGGAAATCCCATTTCTAGTCAAAGGAGGATGCTTCACAGTTAGTCTTGGAATCCAGCTTTTCTCTTTCAAAGCAAGTTTCAGAAACCTGTTGGTTTGGTTTCTTTGTCTGCTTTCTTCTGTGGTTTGTTGTTGTTGTTTTGTTGGGGTTTTTTGGTTCGGTTTGGTTTTGGTTTGGTTTTCTTTCTCTAGAAGAAAGAGGTGATTCTATGATTGGCAGATATGAAATATGACTGATTTCCTTCATTGCCCACTAAGAGAAATTTTATAGAAAGTGAATGGGAAAGATGGTAAAACTTCTGCTAAGGCCTTAAAGCTTAGATGAGGTGTTGTCCAAGAAAATGACCGTTAAGCCCGTGAAGAAAAGGGATGTTAAAGCCATCTTCTGACTTTCAGCCTCCCAGTATCTGTAGTTGGTAGTGAATGTTTCATCAGGGTGCTAAGAATATTTTTTTTCTTTTTTGTCCTTCTTTCTCTGCTTGAAAATCGAAGTGTGCAGCTTGGAACACCGAGCATCTTTTCAGCTTTTTCTGCTTTTGGTCTAAGTCTGCCAGCTCCGCTGATGTTTGGATTTTTTAGCAGAACTTCCTCCTCTAGCTTCTTGCTTTGAACCTTAGGAAAAAAAAACAGTTGCCCTGGGCACCAGCAATCCCGATCCGCCAGGGAACTTGGGCAGCCGAGGCGATTTACGTCGATTGCGTAACCTACGCTAACTTTCCTGAATAGCCTCTGCTGCGTCATCTACGTAAGGCGCGTGAACTGCGGCGAGCTAGGGAAGCTCGGCAAGCTACCAGCACAGCCTCTCAGTGCCGGGCAAAACCAAAGCGTAGCACTCGTTTTTTCGGGAGAGGAGGATAGAAACCCTTGGTGGTTGCACCGCACAGACAAGTGTGACCGTGTCCCAGCAGTAGAAATCACCAAAGACATGTTTGGCGTTCCCCCTGATGCGGTGGTTTTGCGGTACTCGCTGCTGCTTTAGCGCTTCTCCTTCTCCGCTGAGGTTAAATTGGATGTGGCTGAACTGTTGCCGTGCCTGCTTCTGGTTGTAGGCACCTGGTTGCGTTCATTGCCTGCTTGTGTAAAATACACCGAGGCAAAGGAGAAGCAGGGATAGCAAGCCCCGGTGTCTGCAGCCTAAACATTCGGCTCATTGCTGAGGTGCTCGAGCTCCATCCAGAAAGCACAGGGTGTGCTTTGTCTTGGCAGCATTCAAGACGGAAAGCGCTTTGGAAATGGCTTCTGCCTGTTGCCCTCCGCTTTTCCTTCCGTGCCTCCTGCTTCCCTGGGCTGCTCCTGTGACCCAGGCAGCCCCTATCTCATGCAACCAAAAGCATCACGGCGAGTGGAGGAGAATTAGGGTCAAAAAAAAAGGATGGAGAAAAGCTTGAGGGCGTGAAGACACCACTTTTTTTTTTTTTTTGCCTAGAACTTGGAGAGGGTAGAGCTGAGGTAAAAACTTAGCCTTCTTTCTAAGGCAGGAAGCTTGAATTTTACCTTAAGAACAGCTGAGTGTTACCTTGCTGCTGTCCTTCTGAGCATGGACAGCAGCCCTGCAAGCCAGAATCCTGCCTTCCACTTGAGAGAGTCCCTTTTAATCCTTACAGCCTCCACTTTCTGAAGAGCTGACGTGCCTGTCTAACGTGCAGCTCCTGCAGACATCGTTTCTGAGGCAGCATCAAGCTGGAAAAAAAAGAAACCGAAAGTGCAAGTGCAAGTGAAGAGAGCTCAGTGTGGTTAAGTGACCAATATTAATGGGTGCATTAGAGGACAAAGAAAAGCAAATGAAATTTTGCTACAGATGTCAGGAGCAGTTCTGTAGTTAGAAAATGCGATTCCTGGGTGGTTTCTTTAGTATTTCATCACGACCAATATGATGAAAATCTCCTTGGAAACTTTCCCAAGAAGCCGAACAAGAATACGTTGATCATAAATGGAGCAGGGCATGGTTTGCTGAGGATTCTTCACCGTGCAGTTGAAACAAAGGAACAATTTGCAGTTTGAACTATGTTTGGACCCAGGAAGCAGGTAGACTGTCCACTTTAGCGACGATAAAAGAAGAAGGCAGACTTTTTTCTGTGTTTTGCAGGTGTTCATTTGGTGTTTTAGCAAGGGGTGCTGCAGTCTTGCCTTATTTGCCAATCTCTGTCCAGTCTTCTTCTGTATTTCCTGGTCAAGTGCTTTTCCTTCTTGAAATAGAAATAATTGTTCATTTCATTCAGCTGGCTTTGATAGACTTCCGTACAGTGCAACATAGTACCCAATGAAGCAAGACACAATGCCTTCAGTGCATTCGAGGCTACTGGAACTCACGTGACGTGGCTGAGTCACTGGAGCTGCTTCTGTTCTGTGGCTGGACTTAAGGCTATGGATTGTTGATGGCAGCTCCAAAAATACTTCTCGTGGATTTTGGGGTCTTACTGATTTTTGGTTTTTTTTAATTATTATTATTACTCTTCTTTTTCCTAAAATGCACTTTAAAGAAAAATCTTACACGGGCAGAAGAAGTTCTTTAGAAAAGCAAATGCCATTGACATCTTCATTGAGTGTTTCAAACCAATGCCAATTCTCATTCTTCAGTGAACACTGAGACCGCTGCTCATTCAGCTGCAGTAAAAGTAGAATGTGACTGTATCTCCTCCGTATTCCTTCTTGTCTAAAATAAAATGTAGGTGCTTTGCAAGGAGCAGGCATCCCCATTAAAACTCTCTTCTTGTGTACAAGATGTTCACCAAAAAAGTTGGTCTTGATTTAATAGATCATCTTCTATCTTCCTGTGGCTGTTTTCTTGCGTAGCCCTAGCAAAACCGAAGGAAGGTATTGTGGACCTGAAATTTCACTCCTTTCTACATCCTCTCTACTATATTTAATTGTGTAGGTTTCAAGTCATGCCAAAAAGACTCGTTGATAAATCAACAGAGTATATTTGGATTAAATATTCATGACTGCTGTTGCTCTGCCTAGGAGGTCATGAAGCCAGGGGCTTGGGTGAGCTTTGTCTGCTGCTGTTTGTGCTTGCTCCAGGCTGCCTGGAAGAAGAGACCAAAGCTGCTCCCCACCTCAGCAGAGCTGGGCTCTGCAGGGTTCGGGGGCTACCCTGGGCACTGCTGTGTCCTGGGGTGGGAAATCCCATTTCTAGTCAAAGGAGGATGCTTCACAGTTAGTCTTGGAATCCAGCTTTTCTCTTTCAAAGCAAGTTTCAGAAACCTGTTGGTTTGGTTTCTTTGTCTGCTTTCTTCTGTGGTTTGTTGTTGTTGTTTTGTTGGGGTTTTTTGGTTCGGTTTGGTTTTGGTTTGGTTTTCTTTCTCTAGAAGAAAGAGGTGATTCTATGATTGGCAGATATGAAATATGACTGATTTCCTTCATTGCCCACTAAGAGAAATTTTATAGAAAGTGAATGGGAAAGATGGTAAAACTTCTGCTAAGGCCTTAAAGCTTAGATGAGGTGTTGTCCAAGAAAATGACCGTTAAGCCCGTGAAGAAAAGGGATGTTAAAGCCATCTTCTGACTTTCAGCCTCCCAGTATCTGTAGTTGGTAGTGAATGTTTCATCAGGGTGCTAAGAAGATTTTTTTTCTTTTTTGTCCTTCTTTCTCTGCTTGGAAATCGAAGTGTGCAGCTTGGAACACCGAGCATCTTTTCAGCTTTTTCTGCTTTTGGTCTAAGTCTGCCAGCTCCGCTGATGTTTGGATTTTTTAGCAGAACTTCCTCCTCTAGCTTCTTGCTTTGAACCTTAGGAAAAAAAAACAGTTGCCCTGGGCACCAGCAATCCCGATCCGCCAGGGAACTTGGGCAGCCGAGGCGATTTACGTCGATTGCGTAACCTACGCTAACTTTCCTGAATAGCCTCTGCTGCGTCATCTACGTAAGGCGCGTGAACTGCGGCGAGCTAGGGAAGCTCGGCAAGCTACCAGCACAGCCTCTCAGTGCCGGGCAAAACCAAAGCGTAGCACTCGTTTTTTCGGGAGAGGAGGATAGAAACCCTTGGTGGTTGCACCGCACAGACAAGTGTGACCGTGTCCCAGCAGTAGAAATCACCAAAGACATGTTTGGCGTTCCCCCTGATGCGGTGGTTTTGCGGTACTCGCTGCTGCTTTAGCGCTTCTCCTTCTCCGCTGAGGTTAAATTGGATGTGGCTGAACTGTTGCCGTGCCTGCCTCTGGTTGTAGGCACCTGGTTGCGTTCATTGCCTGCTTGTGTAAAATACACCGAGGCAAAGGAGAAGCAGGGATAGCAAGCCCCGGTGTCTGCAGCCTAAACATTCGGCTCATTGCTGAGGTGCTCGAGCTCCATCCAGAAAGCACAGGGTGTGCTTTGTCTTGGCAGCATTCAAGACGGAAAGCGCTTTGGAAATGGCTTCTGCCTGTTGCCCTCCGCTTTTCCTTCCGTGCCTCCTGCTTCCCTGGGCTGCTCCTGTGACCCAGGCAGCCCCTATCTCATGCAACCAAAAGCATCACGGCGAGTGGAGGAGAATTAGGGTCAAAAAAAAAGGATGGAGAAAAGCTTGAGGGCGTGAAGACACCACTTTTTTTTTTTTTTTGCCTAGAACTTGGAGAGGGTAGAGCTGAGGTAAAAACTTAGCCTTCTTTCTAAGGCAGGAAGCTTGAATTTTACCTTAAGAACAGCTGAGTGTTACCTTGCTGCTGTCCTTCTGAGCATGGACAGCAGCCCTGCAAGCCAGAATCCTGCCTTCCACTTGAGAGAGTCCCTTTTAATCCTTACAGCCTCCACTTTCTGAAGAGCTGACGTGCCTGTCTAACGTGCAGCTCCTGCAGACATCGTTTCTGAGGCAGCATCAAGCTGGAAAAAAAAGAAACCGAAAGTGCAAGTGCAAGTGAAGAGAGCTCAGTGTGGTTAAGTGACCAATATTAATGGGTGCATTAGAGGACAAAGAAAAGCAAATGAAATTTTGCTACAGATGTCAGGAGCAGTTCTGTAGTTAGAAAATGCGATTCCTGGGTGGTTTCTTTAGTATTTCATCACGACCAATATGATGAAAATCTCCTTGGAAACTTTCCCAAGAAGCCGAACAAGAATACGTTGATCATAAATGGAGCAGGGCATGGTTTGCTGAGGATTCTTCACCGTGCAGTTGAAACAAAGGAACAATTTGCAGTTTGAACTATGTTTGGACCCAGGAAGCAGGTAGACTGTCCACTTTAGCGACGATAAAAGAAGAAGGCAGACTTTTTTCTGTGTTTTGCAGGTGTTCATTTGGTGTTTTAGCAAGGGGTGCTGCAGTCTTGCCTTATTTGCCAATCTCTGTCCAGTCTTCTTCTGTATTTCCTGGTCAAGTGCTTTTCCTTCTTGAAATAGAAATAATTGTTCATTTCATTCAGCTGGCTTTGATAGACTTCCGTACAGTGCAACATAGTACCCAATGAAGCAAGACACAATGCCTTCAGTGCATTCGAGGCTACTGGAACTCACGTGACGTGGCTGAGTCACTGGAGCTGCTTCTGTTCTGTGGCTGGACTTAAGGCTATGGATTGTTGATGGCAGCTCCAAAAATACTTCTCGTGGATTTTGGGGTCTTACTGATTTTTGGTTTTTTTTAATTATTATTATTACTCTTCTTTTTCCTAAAATGCACTTTAAAGAAAAATCTTACACGGGCAGAAGAAGTTCTTTAGAAAAGCAAATGCCATTGACATCTTCATTGAGTGTTTCAAACCAATGCCAATTCTCATTCTTCAGTGAACACTGAGACCGCTGCTCATTCAGCTGCAGTAAAAGTAGAATGTGACTGTATCTCCTCCGTATTCCTTCTTGTCTAAAATAAAATGTAGGTGCTTTGCAAGGAGCAGGCATCCCCATTAAAACTCTCTTCTTGTGTACAAGATGTTCACCAAAAAAGTTGGTCTTGATTTAATAGATCATCTTCTATCTTCCTGTGGCTGTTTTCTTGCGTAGCCCTAGCAAAACCGAAGGAAGGTATTCTGGACCTGAAATTTCACTCCTTTCTACATCCTCTCTACTATATTTAATTGTGTAGGTTTCAAGTCATGCCAAAAAGACTCGTTGATAAATCAACAGAGTATATTTGGATTAAATATTCATGACTGCTGTTGCTCTGCCTAGGAGGTCATGAAGCCAGGGGCTTGGGTGAGCTTTGTCTGCTGCTGTTTGTGCTTGCTCCAGGCTGCCTGGAAGAAGAGACCAAAGCTGCTCCCCACCTCAGCAGAGCTGGGCTCTGCAGGGTTCGGGGGCTACCCTGGGCACTGCTGTGTCCTGGGGTGGGAAATCCCATTTCTAGTCAAAGGAGGATGCTTCACAGTTAGTCTTGGAATCCAGCTTTTCTCTTTCAAAGCAAGTTTCAGAAACCTGTTGGTTTGGTTTCTTTGTCTGCTTTCTTCTGTGGTTTGTTGTTGTTGTTTTGTTGGGGTTTTTTGGTTCGGTTTGGTTTTGGTTTGGTTTTCTTTCTCTAGAAGAAAGAGGTGATTCTATGATTGGCAGATATGAAATATGACTGATTTCCTTCATTGCCCACTAAGAGAAATTTTATAGAAAGTGAATGGGAAAGATGGTAAAACTTCTGCTAAGGCCTTAAAGCTTAGATGAGGTGTTGTCCAAGAAAATGACCGTTAAGCCCGTGAAGAAAAGGGATGTTAAAGCCATCTTCTGACTTTCAGCCTCCCAGTAACTGTAGTTGGTAGTGAATGTTTCATCAGGGTGCTAAGAATATTTTTTTTCTTTTTTGTCCTTCTTTCTCTGCTTGAAAATCGAAGTGTGCAGCTTGGAACACCGAGCATCTTTTCAGCTTTTTCTGCTTTTGGTCTAAGTCTGCCAGCTCCGCTGATGTTTGGATTTTTTAGCAGAACTTCCTCCTCTAGCTTCTTGCTTTGAACCTTAGGAAAAAAAAACAGTTGCCCTGGGCACCAGCAATCCCGATCCGCCAGGGAACTTGGGCAGCCGAGGCGATTTACGTCGATTGCGTAACCTACGCTAACTTTCCTGAATAGCCTCTGCTGCGTCATCTACGTAAGGCGCGTGAACTGCGGCGAGCTAGGGAAGCTCGGCAAGCTACCAGCGCAGCCTCTCAGTGCCGGGCAAAACCAAAGCGTAGCACTCGTTTTTTCGGGAGAGGAGGATAGAAACCCTTGGTGGTTGCACCGCACAGACAAGTGTGACCGTGTCCCAGCAGTAGAAATCACCAAAGACATGTTTGGCGTTCCCCCTGATGCGGTGGTTTTGCGGTACTCGCTGCTGCTTTAGCGCTTCTCCTTCTCCGCTGAGGTTAAATTGGATGTGGCTGAACTGTTGCCGTGCCTGCTTCTGGTTGTAGGCACCTGGTTGCGTTCATTGCCTGCTTGTGTAAAATACACCGAGGCAAAGGAGAAGCAGGGATAGCAAGCCCCGGTGTCTGCAGCCTAAACATTCGGCTCATTGCTGAGGTGCTCGAGCTCCATCCAGAAAGCACAGGGTGTGCTTTGTCTTGGCAGCATTCAAGACGGAAAGCGCTTTGGAAATGGCTTCTGCCTGTTGCCCTCCGCTTTTCCTTCCGTGCCTCCTGCTTCCCTGGGCTGCTCCTGTGACCCAGGCAGCCCCTATCTCATGCAACCAAAAGCATCACGGCGAGTGGAGGAGAATTAGGGTCAAAAAAAAAGGATGGAGAAAAGCTTGAGGGCGTGAAGACACCACTTTTTTTTTTTTTTTGCCTAGAACTTGGAGAGGGTAGAGCTGAGGTAAAAACTTAGCCTTCTTTCTAAGGCAGGAAGCTTGAATTTTACCTTAAGAACAGCTGAGTGTTACCTTGCTGCTGTCCTTCTGAGCATGGACAGCAGCCCTGCAAGCCAGAATCCTGCCTTCCACTTGAGAGAGTCCCTTTTAATCCTTACAGCCTCCACTTTCTGAAGAGCTGACGTGCCTGTCTAACATGCAGCTCCTGCAGACATCGTTTCTGAGGCAGCATCAAGCTGGAAAAAAAAGAAACCGAAAGTGCAAGTGCAAGTGAAGAGAGCTCAGTGTGGTTAAGTGACCAATATTAATGGGTGCATTAGAGGACAAAGAAAAGCAAATGAAATTTTGCTACAGATGTCAGGAGCAGTTCTGTAGTTAGAAAATGCGATTCCTGGGTGGTTTCTTTAGTATTTCATCACGACCAATATGATGAAAATCTCCTTGGAAACTTTCCCAAGAAGCCGAACAAGAATACGTTGATCATAAATGGAGCAGGGCATGGTTTGCTGAGGATTCTTCACCGTGCAGTTGAAACAAAGGAACAATTTGCAGTTTGAACTATGTTTGGACCCAGGAAGCAGGTAGACTGTCCACTTTAGCGACGATAAAAGAAGAAGGCAGACTTTTTTCTGTGTTTTGCAGGTGTTCATTTGGTGTTTTAGCAAGGGGTGCTGCAGTCTTGCCTTATTTGCCAATCTCTGTCCAGTCTTCTTCTGTATTTCCTGGTCAAGTGCTTTTCCTTCTTGAAATAGAAATAATTGTTCATTTCATTCAGCTGGCTTTGATAGACTTCCGTACAGTGCAACATAGTACCCAATGAAGCAAGACACAATGCCTTCAGTGCATTCGAGGCTACTGGAACTCACGTGACGTGGCTGAGTCACTGGAGCTGCTTCTGTTCTGTGGCTGGACTTAAGGCTATGGATTGTTGATGGCAGCTCCAAAAATACTTCTCGTGGATTTTGGGGTCTTACTGATTTTTGGTTTTTTTTAATTATTATTATTACTCTTCTTTTTCCTAAAATGCACTTTAAAGAAAAATCTTACACGGGCAGAAGAAGTTCTTTAGAAAAGCAAATGCCATTGACATCTTCATTGAGTGTTTCAAACCAATGCCAATTCTCATTCTTCAGTGAACACTGAGACCGCTGCTCATTCAGCTGCAGTAAAAGTAGAATGTGACTGTATCTCCTCCGTATTCCTTCTTGTCTAAAATAAAATGTAGGTGCTTTGCAAGGAGCAGGCATCCCCATTAAAACTCTCTTCTTGTGTACAAGATGTTCACCAAAAAAGTCGGTCTTGATTTAATAGATCATCTTCTATCTTCCTGTGGCTGTTTACTTGCGTAGCCCTAGCAAAACCGAAGGAAGGTATTGTGGACCTGAAATTTCACTCCTTTCTACATCCTCTCTACTATATTTAATTGTGTAGGTTTCAAGTCATGCCAAAAAGACTCGTTGATAAATCAACAGAGTATATTTGGATTAAATATTCATGACTGCTGTTGCTCTGCCTAGGAGGTCATGAAGCCAGGGGCTTGGGTGAGCTTTGTCTGCTGCTGTTTGTGCTTGCTCCAGGCTGCCTGGAAGAAGAGACCAAAGCTGCTCCCCACCTCAGCAGAGCTGGGCTCTGCAGGGTTCGGGGGCTACCCTGGGCACTGCTGTGTCCTGGGGTGGGAAATCCCATTTCTAGTCAAAGGAGGATGCTTCACAGTTAGTCTTGGAATCCAGCTTTTCTCTTTCAAAGCAAGTTTCAGAAACCTGTTGGTTTGGTTTCTTTGTCTGCTTTCTTCTGTGGTTTGTTGTTGTTGTTTTGTTGGGGTTTTTTGGTTCGGTTTGGTTTTGGTTTGGTTTTCTTTCTCTAGAAGAAAGAGGTGATTCTATGATTGGCAGATATGAAATATGACTGATTTCCTTCATTGCCCACTAAGAGAAATTTTATAGAAAGTGAATGGGAAAGATGGTAAAACTTCTGCTAAGGCCTTAAAGCTTAGATGAGGTGTTGTCCAAGAAAATGACCGTTAAGCCCGTGAAGAAAAGGGATGTTAAAGCCATCTTCTGCCTTTCAGCCTCCCAGTATCTGTAGTTGGTAGTGAATGTTTCATCAGGGTGCTAAGAATATTTTTTTTCTTTTTTGTCCTTCTTTCTCTGCTTGAAAATCGAAGTGTGCAGCTTGGAACACCGAGCATCTTTTCAGCTTTTTCTGCTTTTGGTCTAAGTCTGCCAGCTCCGCTGATGTTTGGATTTTTTAGCAGAACTTCCTCCTCTAGCTTCTTGCTTTGAACCTTAGGAAAAAAAAACAGTTGCCCTGGGCACCAGCAATCCCGATCCGCCAGGGAACTTGGGCAGCCGAGGCGATTTACGTCGATTGCGTAACCTACGCTAACTTTCCTGAATAGCCTCTGCTGCGTCATCTACGTAAGGCGCGTGAACTGCGGCGAGCTAGGGAAGCTCGGCAAGCTACCAGCACAGCCTCTCAGTGCCGGGCAAAACCAAAGCGTAGCACTCGTTTTTTCGGGAGAGGAGGATAGAAACCCTTGGTGGTTGCACCGCACAGACAAGTGTGACCGTGTCCCAGCAGTAGAAATCACCAAAGACATGTTTGGCGTTCCCCCTGATGCGGTGGTTTTGCGGTACTCGCTGCTGCTTTAGCGCTTCTCCTTCTCCGCTGAGGTTAAATTGGATGTGGCTGAACTGTTGCCGTGCCTGCTTCTGGTTGTAGGCACCTGGTTGCGTTCATTGCCTGCTTGTGTAAAATACACCGAGGCAAAGGAGAAGCAGGGATAGCAAGCCCCGGTGTCTGCAGCCTAAACATTCGGCTCATTGCTGAGGTGCTCGAGCTCCATCCAGAAAGCACAGGGTGTGCTTTGTCTTGGCAGCATTCAACACGGAAAGCGCTTTGGAAATGGCTTCTGCCTGTTGCCCTCCGCTTTTCCTTCCGTGCCTCCTGCTTCCCTGGGCTGCTCCTGTGACCCAGGCAGCCCCTATCTCATGCAACCAAAAGCATCACGGCGAGTGGAGGAGAATTAGGGTCAAAAAAAAAGGATGGAGAAAAGCTTGAGGGCGTGAAGACACCACTTTTTTTTTTTTTTTTGCCTAGAACTTGGAGAGGGTAGAGCTGAGGTAAAAACTTAGCCTTCTTTCTAAGGCAGGAAGCTTGAATTTTACCTTAAGAACAGCTGAGTGTTACCTTGCTGCTGTCCTTCTGAGCATGGACAGCAGCCCTGCAAGCCAGAATCCTGCCTTCCACTTGAGAGAGTCCCTTTTAATCCTTACAGCCTCCACTTTCTGAAGAGCTGACGTGCCTGTCTAACGTGCAGCTCCTGCAGACATCGTTTCTGAGGCAGCATCAAGCTGGAAAAAAAAGAAACCGAAAGTGCAAGTGCAAGTGAAGAGAGCTCAGTGTGGTTAAGTGACCAATATTAATGGGTGCATTAGAGGACAAAGAAAAGCAAATGAAATTTTGCTACAGATGTCAGGAGCAGTTCTGTAGTTAGAAAATGCGATTCCTGGGTGGTTTCTTTAGTATTTCATCACGACCAATATGATGAAAATCTCCTTGGAAACTTTCCCAAGAAGCCGAACAAGAATACGTTGATCATAAATGGAGCAGGGCATGGTTTGCTGAGGATTCTTCACCGTGCAGTTGAAACAAAGGAACAATTTGCAGTTTGAACTATGTTTGGACCCAGGAAGCAGGTAGACTGTCCACTTTAGCGACGATAAAAGAAGAAGGCAGACTTTTTTCTGTGTTTTGCAGGTGTTCATTTGGTGTTTTAGCAAGGGGTGCTGCAGTCTTGCCTTATTTGCCAATCTCTGTCCAGTCTTCTTCTGTATTTCCTGGTCAAGTGCTTTTCCTTCTTGAAATAGAAATAATTGTTCATTTCATTCAGCTGGCTTTGATAGACTTCCGTACAGTGCAACATAGTACCCAATGAAGCAAGACACAATGCCTTCAGTGCATTCGAGGCTACTGGAACTCACGTGACGTGGCTGAGTCACTGGAGCTGCTTCTGTTCTGTGGCTGGACTTAAGGCTATGGATTGTTGATGGCAGCTCCAAAAATACTTCTCGTGGATTTTGGGGTCTTACTGATTTTTGTTTTTTTTTTCATTATTATTATTACTCTTCTTTTTCCTAAAATGCACTTTAAAGAAAAATCTTACACGGGCAGAAGAAGTTCTTTAGAAAAGCAAATGCCATTGACATCTTCATTGAGTGTTTCAAACCAATGCCAATTCTCATTCTTCAGTGAACACTGAGACCGCTGCTCATTCAGCTGCAGTAAAAGTAGAATGTGACTGTATCTCCTCCGTATTCCTTCTTGTCTAAAATAAAATGTAGGTGCTTTGCAAGGAGCAGGCATCCCCATTAAAACTCTCTTCTTGTGTACAAGATGTTCACCAAAAAAGTTGGTCTTGATTTAATAGATCATCTTCTATCTTCCTGTGGCTGTTTTCTTGCGTAGCCCTAGCAAAACCGAAGGAAGGTATTGTGGACCTGAAATTTCACTCCTTTCTACATCCTCTCTACTATATTTAATTGTGTAGGTTTCAAGTCATGCCAAAAAGACTCGTTGATAAATCAACAGAGTATATTTGGATTAAATATTCATGACTGCTGTTGCTCTGCCTAGGAGGTCATGAAGCCAGGGGCTTGGGTGAGCTTTGTCTGCTGCTGTTTGTGCTTGCTCCAGGCTGCCTGGAAGAAGAGACCAAAGCTGCTCCCCACCTCAGCAGAGCTGGGCTCTGCAGGGTTCGGGGGCTACCCTGGGCACTGCTGTGTCCTGGGGTGGGAAATCCCATTTCTAGTCAAAGGAGGATGCTTCACAGTTAGTCTTGGAATCCAGCTTTTCTCTTTCAAAGCAAGTTTCAGAAACCTGTTGGTTTGGTTTTTTTGTCTGCTTTCTTCTGTGGTTTGTTGTTGTTGTTTTGTTGGGGTTTTTTGGTTTGGTTTGGTTTTGGTTTGGTTTTCTTTCTCTAGAAGAAAGAGGTGATTCTATGATTGGCAGATATGAAATAGGACTGATTTCCTTCATTGCCCACTAAGAGGAATTTTATAGAAAGTGAATGGGAAAGATGGTAAAACTTCTGCTAAGGCCTTAAAGCTTAGATGAGGTGTTGTCCAAGAAAATGACCGTTAAGCCCGTGAAGAAAAGGGATGTTAAAGCCATCTTCTGCCTTTCAGCCTCCCAGTATCTGTAGTTGGTAGTGAATGTTTCATCAGGGTGCTAAGAATATTTTTTTTCTTTTTTGTCCTTCTTTCTCTGCTTGAAAATCGAAGTGTGCAGCTTGGAACACCGAGCATCTTTTCAGCTTTTTCTGCTTTTGGTCTAAGTCTGCCAGCTCCGCTGATGTTTGGATTTTTTAGCAGAACTTCCTCCTCTAGCTTCTTGCTTTGAACCTTAGGAAAAAAAAACAGTTGCCCTGGGCACCAGCAATCCCGATCCGCCAGGGAACTTGGGCAGCCGAGGCGATTTACGTCGATTGCGTAACCTACGCTAACTTTCCTGAATAGCCTCTGCTGCGTCATCTACGTAAGGCGCGTGAACTGCGGCGAGCTAGGGAAGCTCGGCAAGCTACCAGCGCAGCCTCTCAGTGCCGGGCAAAACCAAAGCGTAGCACTCGTTTTTTCGGGAGAGGAGGATAGAAACCCTTGGTGGTTGCACCGCACAGACAAGTGTGACCGTGTCCCAGCAGTAGAAATCACCAAAGACATGTTTGGCGTTCCCCCTGATGCGGTGGTTTTGCGGTACTCGCTGCTGCTTTGGCGCTTCTCCTTCTCCGCTGAGGTTAAATTGGATGTGGCTGAACTGTTGCCGTGCCTGCTCTGGTTGTAGGCACCTGGTTGCGTTCATTGCCTGCTTGTGTAAAATACACCGAGGCAAAGGAGAAGCAGGGATAGCAAGCCCCGGTGTCTGCAGCCTAAACATTCGGCTCATTGCTGAGGTGCTCGAGCTCCATCCAGAAAGCACAGGGTGTGCTTTGTCTTGGCAGCATTCAAGACGGAAAGCGCTTTGGAAATGGCTTCTGCCTGTTGCCCTCCGCTTTTCCTTCCGTGCCTCCTGCTTCCCTGGGCTGCTCCTGTGACCCAGGCAGCCCCTATCTCATGCAACCAAAAGCATCACGGCGAGTGGAGGAGCAATTAGGGTCAAAAAAAAAGGATGGAGAAAAGCTTGAGGGCGTGAAGACACCACTTTTTTTTTTTTTTTTTTTTTTTTTTTTTTTTTTTTTTTGCCTAGAACTTGGAGAGGGTAGAGCTGAGGTAAAAACTTAGCCTTCTTTCTAAGGCAGGAAGCTTGAATTTTACCTTAAGAACAGCTGAGTGTTACCTTGCTGCTGTCCTTCTGAGCATGGACAGCAGCCCTGCAAGCCAGAATCCTGCCTTCCACTTGAGAGAGTCCCTTTTAATCCTTACAGCCTCCACTTTCTGAAGAGCTGACGTGCCTGTCTAACGTGCAGCTCCTGCAGACATCGTTTCTGAGGCAGCATCAAGCTGGAAAAAAAAGAAACCGAAAGTGCAAGTGCAAGTGAAGAGAGCTCAGTGTGGTTAAGTGACCAATATTAATGGGTGCATTAGAGGACAAAGAAAAGCAAATGAAATTTTGCTACAGATGTCAGGAGCAGTTCTGTAGTTAGAAAATGCGATTCCTGGGTGGTTTCTTTAGTATTTCATCACGACCAATATGATGAAAATCTCCTTGGAAACTTTCCCAAGAAGCCGAACAAGAATACGTTGATCATAAATGGAGCAGGGCATGGTTTGCTGAGGATTCTTCACCGTGCAGTTGAAACAAAGGAACAATTTGCAGTTTGAACTATGTTTGGACCCAGGAAGCAGGTAGACTGTCCACTTTAGCGACGATAAAAGAAGAAGGCAGACTTTTTTCTGTGTTTTGCAGGTGTTCATTTGGTGTTTTAGCAAGGGGTGCTGCAGTCTTGCCTTATTTGCCAATCTCTGTCCAGTCTTCTTCTGTATTTCCTGGTCAAGTGCTTTTCCTTCTTGAAATAGAAAGAATTGTTCATTTCATTCAGCTGGCTTTGATAGACTTCCGTACAGTGCAACATAGTACCCAATGAAGCAAGACACAATGCCTTCAGTGCATTCGAGGCTACTGGAACTCACGTGACGTGGCTGAGTCACTGGAGCTGCTTCTGTTCTGTGGCTGGACTTAAGGCTATGGATTGTTGATGGCAGCTCCAAAAATACTTCTCGTGGATTTTGGGGTCTTACTGATTTTTGGTTTTTTTTAATTATTATTATTACTCTTCTTTTTCCTAAAATGCACTTTAAAGAAAAATCTTACACGGGCAGAAGAAGTTCTTTAGAAAAGCAAATGCCATTGACATCTTCATTGAGTGTTTCAAACCAATGCCAATTCTCATTCTTCAGTGAACACTGAGACCGCTGCTCATTCAGCTGCAGTAAAAGTAGAATGTGACTGTATCTCCTCCGTATTCCTTCTTGTCTAAAATAAAATGTAGGTGCTTTGCAAGGAGCAGGCATCCCCATTAAAACTCTCTTCTTGTGTACAAGATGTTCACCAAAAAAGTCGGTCTTGATTTAATAGATCATCTTCTATCTTCCTGTGGCTGTTTTCTTGCGTAGCCCTAGCAAAACCGAAGGAAGGTATTGTGGACCTGAAATTTCACTCCTTTCTACATCCTCTCTACTATATTTAATTGTGTAGGTTTCAAGTCATGCCAAAAAGACTCGTTGATAAATCAACAGAGTATATTTGGATTAAATATTCATGACTGCTGTTGCTCTGCCTAGGAGGTCATGAAGCCAGGGGCTTGGGTGAGCTTTGTCTGCTGCTGTTTGTGCTTGCTCCAGGCTGCCTGGAAGAAGAGACCAAAGCTGCTCCCCACCTCAGCAGAGCTGGGCTCTGCAGGGTTCGGGGGCTACCCTGGGCACTGCTGTGTCCTGGGGTGGGAAATCCCATTTCTAGTCAAAGGAGGATGCTTCACAGTTAGTCTTGGAATCCAGCTTTTCTCTTTCAAAGCAAGTTTCAGAAACCTGTTGGTTTGGTTTCTTTGTCTGCTTTCTTCTGTGGTTTGTTGTTGTTGTTTTGTTGGGGTTTTTTGGTTCGGTTTGGTTTTGGTTTGGTTTTCTTTCTCTAGAAGAAAGAGGTGATTCTATGATTGGCAGATATGAAATATGACTGATTTCCTTCATTGCCCACTAAGAGAAATTGTATAGAAAGTGAATGGGAAAGATGGTAAAACTTCTGCTAAGGCCTTAAAGCTTAGATGAGGTGTTGTCCAAGAAAATGACCGTTAAGCCCGTGAAGAAAAGGGATGTTAAAGCCATCTTCTGACTTTCAGCCTCCCAGTATCTGTAGTTGGTAGTGAATGTTTCATCAGGGTGCTAAGAATATTTTTTTTCTTTTTTGTCCTTCTTTCTCTGCTTGAAAATCGAAGTGTGCAGCTTGGAACACCGAGCATCTTTTCAGCTTTTTCTGCTTTTTGTCTAAGTCTGCCAGCTCCGCTGATGTTTGGATTTTTTAGCAGAACTTCCTCCTCTAGCTTCTTGCTTTGAACCTTAGGAAAAAAAAACAGTTGCCCTGGGCACCAGCAATCCCGATCCGCCAGGGAACTTGGGCAGCCGAGGCGATTTACGTCGATTGCGTAACCTACGCTAACTTTCCTGAATAGCCTCTGCTGCGTCATCTACGTAAGGCGCGTGAACTGCGGCGAGCTAGGGAAGCTCGGCAAGCTACCAGCGCAGCCTCTCAGTGCCGGGCAAAACCAAAGCGTAGCACTCGTTTTTTCGGGAGAGGAGGATAGAAACCCTTGGTGGTTGCACCGCACAGACAAGTGTGACCGTGTCCCAGCAGTAGAAATCACCAAAGACATGTTTGGCGTTCCCCCTGATGCGGTGGTTTTGCGGTACTCGCTGCTGCTTTAGCGCTTCTCCTTCTCCGCTGAGGTTAAATTGGATGTGGCTGAACTGTTGCCGTGCCTGCTTCTGGTTGTAGGCACCTGGTTGCGTTCATTGCCTGCTTGTGTAAAATACACCGAGGCAAAGGAGAAGCAGGGATAGCAAGCCCCGGTGTCTGCAGCCTAAACATTCGGCTCATTGCTGAGGTGCTCGAGCTCCATCCAGAAAGCACAGGGTGTGCTTTGTCTTGGCAGCATTCAAGACGGAAAGCGCTTTGGAAATGGCTTCTGCCTGTTGCCCTCCGCTTTTCCTTCCGTGCCTCCTGCTTCCCTGGGCTGCTCCTGTGACCCAGGCAGCCCCTATCTCATGCAACCAAAAGCATCACGGCGAGTGGAGGAGCAATTAGGGTCAAAAAAAAAGGATGGAGAAAAGCTTGAGGGCGTGAAGACACCACTTTTTTTTTTTTTTTTTGCCTAGAACTTGGAGAGGGTAGAGCTGAGGTAAAAACTTAGCCTTCTTTCTAAGGCAGGAAGCTTGAATTTTACCTTAAGAACAGCTGAGTGTTACCTTGCTGCTGTCCTTCTGAGCATGGACAGCAGCCCTGCAAGCCAGAATCCTGCCTTCCACTTGAGAGAGTCCCTTTTAATCCTTACAGCCTCCACTTTCTGAAGAGCTGACGTGCCTGTCTAACGTGCAGCTCCTGCAGACATCGTTTCTGAGGCAGCATCAAGCTGGAAAAAAAAGAAACCGAAAGTGCAAGTGCAAGTGAAGAGAGCTCAGTGTGGTTAAGTGACCAATATTAATGGGTGCATTAGAGGACAAAGAAAAGCAAATGAAATTTTGCTACAGATGTCAGGAGCAGTTCTGTAGTTAGAAAATGCGATTCCTGGGTGGTTTCTTTAGTATTTCATCACGACCAATATGATGAAAATCTCCTTGGAAACTTTCCCAAGAAGCCGAACAAGAATACGTTGATCATAAATGGAGCAGGGCATGGTTTGCTGAGGATTCTTCACCGTGCAGTTGAAACAAAGGAACAATTTGCAGTTTGAACTATGTTTGGACCCAGGAAGCAGGTAGACTGTCCACTTTAGCGACGATAAAAGAAGAAGGCAGACTTTTTTCTGTGTTTTGCAGGTGTTCATTTGGTGTTTTAGCAAGGGGTGCTGCAGTCTTGCCTTATTTGCCAATCTCTGTCCAGTCTTCTTCTGTATTTCCTGGTCAAGTGCTTTTCCTTCTTGAAATAGAAATAATTGTTCATTTCATTCAGCTGGCTTTGATAGACTTCCGTACAGTGCAACATAGTACCCAATGAAGCAAGACACAATGCCTTCAGTGCATTCGAGGCTACTGGAACTCAGGTGACGTGGCTGAGTCACTGGAGCTGCTTCTGTTCTGTGGCTGGACTTAAGGCTATGGATTGTTGATGGCAGCTCCAAAAATACTTCTCGTGGATTTTGGGGTCTTACTGATTTTTGGTTTTTTTTATGTTGGGTTAACCGGAGCCGCAGGAGAAGAGCCTCATGCTATCATGGTCAGCAAATCTCGTTTATTTCAGGTAGCATACACACATTTATATCTTCTATAATCAGCTCATACATATTGCAAAAGTTAAGCTTAGGATTGGTGCTCAGACTAAAAGTCAGCTACGCCTCTTTCTACATTCCTTTGTAGTTACATTGTTTGAGTAAGTTTTAGTTTAACCAGGCTTCTCCCTCTTATCTTTCAGCTACAATGTCTTGTTATTGTATAGCAGCTGTGCTCAAGGACATAGAAGCTTACTGCCTTGCTGGTTTTCATGAGAGTTTCTGTGTGCTCAGCAAAACTCTCTCATGTCTGCGTGACCTTTTGCAGCTAGCCAGTTATCCATCACACTCTCCACACTTCCCCCGTTTTCTTTTACTGCTATCATTGTCATCTTAAAATTATCAAACATTGACAATACCATACGCTGCAAACATTGCAACACACAAGGCAAAACTAAAAACAAAACAACAATTACAAGCAAAATCACAAGCACTACTTGTATCAAATGTTTTAACCAGCCTGTAATGTGCGCTGAAGTTGCATGAAAAGTTCACTCAGTCGGGGGTTGTTAACTTCTTTGAGACTTGCGTCTTCAATTCTGGAGACAACTCCCACTACATAAAGTGAGTCAGAAACTACATTAACAGGTTCTTGGAAGGTTTGAAAAGCCCATATAACTGCCAATAGTTTTAACGTCTGGAGATTGTCTTGTGGGCTTGCTGGAATCACATGATGATGCCACTGGCCTGCCTTGTTCCAAGTAGCTGCTGCTCGGCGGGAGCGCTTTCCTGCATCAGTAAAAACTGTAATTGCGTGTGGAATAGGTTGGTCTTCTCTCAAAGGTTTAGTAATTAATTGCCATTCTCCTAGCCAGTGCAATAATTTCGGTTTAAGAGGGCCTGTTGTAACAAAACTCGGTGCTTGTAGTAATGCCTCTGCCAATTCTGCGGAGTTAAGCAGAAACCAGTCTAGGGACGCTTTTTCCATAGGTAGATGTATCACACTAGGTTCTTTGCCACTTAGCTCTATTGTGCGTAATCGGCCTTTCATAATTAGCAAGGCAAGTTTTTCAATTTTTTGTGTAATTGTTTTTCTTTGCTGTAAGGGAGGGCTAATCCATTCCAGGACCCCCAAGTCCTCCATATTTCCTGGTCTCTCCCCCGTTTTCTTTTTCTGCGTAATGGCTCCTAGAAGGTGATCTTTGTTATTCCAAATAGTCAGTGAAACAGAAAGGGATGGATCGTATTTGGTGACAAAGCCATTGGCAACACACCACAAAATACTTTGAAGTGCACTGATTTGATCTGCAGAAAGTACAACCGGAGCACAGGGGTCCGTGCCTTTTAAGAGGGGGCGCAACGCTTCTAGAAGGGTGTTAGGAATGCCAACTACAGGCTTAAGCCATTGAAGGTCTCCCAATAGTTTTTGTGCTTCATGCAAAGTGGACGGTGGAGCCTGGATGGTAAGTTTTTGCGGGCGTATTTGTCTTTCTGTAATTGTCCATCCCAAATACTTCTATGGTGCATGAGTTTGAATTTTTTCATCAGAAACCATAAGGCCATAATTTCTCAACATGGCAATGATGGATTGTACCTGTATGACTGTAAAAGGCGAGCTTTGGGCAAACAAAATATCATCCATGTAATGGTAAATAATTGTATCAGGCATCGCTTGTCTAACAGGTTGCAGGGCCGTGTCAACATATAGCTGACATAGGGTAGGCGAGTTCCTCATTCTTTGCGGCAAAACTGTCCATTCAAAGCGCTTATCAGGTTTACCCCTATTAAGGGAAGGCAAGGTAAATGCAAACCTCTTAGTATCCTTTGGATGTAGGGGTATTGTAAAAAAGCAATCCTTCAAATCTATAACAAGAATAGGCCAATCCTGTGGTAGCATAGCTGGATTAGGGAGCCCTGGTTGTAGAGCTCCCATTGGCTCCATCTGCTGATTGACTGCTCGCAAGTCCTGTAGCAGACGATAACTTCCTGATTTTTTCTTTATAACAAAAATAGGCGTGTTCCATGGGCTAGTTGATGGGCGAAGATGTTTAAGCTGTAGTTGTTCTGCAACTAGGCGGTGTGCTTGCTCAAGATTTTCCCTTTTTAACGGCCACTGCTTAACTACCACGGGGTCATCAGAAGTCTAGGTCAATGGTAGAGGGAATGTCCAAGCAATGGCCATCACAATAAAGGGCGATCGGTAAGTACGTATCCTAGTTGTGTCAGAACATCCCTTCCCAGGATGCAATCGACCTCCGATGGCAGGGGTGTCAGCGAAAACACTGCTTTAGCTTGTTTGCCGTCGATCTCTACAGCAAGAATGGGAGATCGTTGTGCAAGCTTAATGCCACCAATGCCAGAAACTGTGGTATTAGCCGGTAAAAGCGGCCACGTCTTTGGGTATTTAGCCGTATCAATAATACATGTATTCGCCCCTGTGTCCAACAATGCCTTATGCAAAATGATCGTCTGTCCTTGGTAACATAAACAGCAAATCTTTTTGGGTCTTGTAGATAAGTCTATGACAGGAAGAGTGATACCTCCTGAGGAGCCAAGGCATTTTGTTCCGCGCGGCTCATCAGATCGTGGTGGTATGCTCATAATTAATTGCGGTAGAGGTATGAACTGAGCGATCCGTTGGCCTTTTGGAATGTTCACCGGCGGGAAAGGTGTATGAGCCATAACAAAAATCTCTCCTTCAGCATCAGCGTCGATAACTCCAGGTTCTACCAGTAGGCCCAAAACAGACCCAGACGATCGACCTAAAATGAGTCCTCCTGTGGGTTGTCCATTAATGAGAATAGGTCCAAAAATTCTGGTAGAAATCACATGTGGACTGCTGTTATATAGGGTAACATTTACTGCTGCTGCCAGGTCCAATCCGAGGCTGCCGGAGGTTGCTGGCAAGAGTTGCCCATCGATGGTGTGGCTGGAACTATTTGTGTCCCGGCGCGGCCCAGTTTCGCGCTGGTCTTGGAGTTTCCCGATCCAGATCGGCAAGCGGTGCTGTTGTGGGTATTGGATCGGCACTTGCCGCACCATACGCCCGTGGCGCTACATTCGCGGCGGATGTGTCCCGGCTTTCCGCAGCGGAAACACTTCATCCTCCCACCGGTATTGGGGCTTTGACGCGCTGTCGCCGCTTGGAGGGGTGCGAGGGCAGCTAAAACCTGAGTCTGAGCTGATACTGCTTGTTCTCTAAAAGCCTGAGCCTGCTGTTGTAACCCCTCACCTATCTTTTGCAGCGCTTCTACCACAAATACCTGAGTGCCGGAAGGCATGGCTGCCGCTTTATCTAACAAATCTTGAACATTCCAATTCCCAGGGGCTGAAGCTATGAGGGAACGAGTATTAGCATTCCCATTCTGCAAGATACATTGTTTAACTAGGGCATCTTGCATGTGCTCAGCAATGCCTGCTTTACTTAAAGCATCAATGATTTTGTCCACAAAGGGGCCAAGAGGCTCCTCCCTCCCCTGTTTTATCCCCATATAAAGAGGAACACCTCCTGGAGGTCTAATTTTCTCCATAGCTTTTTTAGCTACCGCCATGGCCTCTCTCAATTTATCAGGACCTAGGGTAGCTTGAGCCTCTACTCTATGAAGCAGTCCTTGACCCATAAGCTCGTCAACAGTAATGCCGAGTAAGGGGTCTCCTTGGGGACGAGGGAGTGCGGCACTTGCAGCCGCCTCTTTCTTCCATCGGGCTTCAAACAGTAACCTTTGATGTGGGGTATAAATTAAACGAGAAAGACCTCTAATATCTGCGGGCAACAGGAGATTCGTATTAAAAAGGAATTCTAACATTTGTTTAGCGGGTTCGCTTGTGACCCCATAGCTCGCTATGGTAGATCGTAGTTGTGACAAAAGTTTCTAGTCTAAATTAGTAACCTCCGCCCGTTGCCCCCCCTGCGGGTTATTGTGAAAGATAACTGGGAGGGCGAGGGGGGACGACATCTGCTCCTGAGCTGCCGCGGCCAGATCCGTATCTCCCTCCCGCCAGCCCTGATTTGCCAGTGCCGCCCATACCTCCCGTCTTTCTCGTGCCATAGCTTCCGCGAGGTCTGATAAGGCTCCGGGGAACGGCTCCGTGGCAACAGGACAGGGAGGGGCATTCCTAGCCTCTGCATTCATGGGGGTGGGGGGTGAAGGCATTAGTGGAGCAGAGGGCTGTGGCGAGGGCTGAACGGTGGGTGTACTGGCCGGCTCTACAGAGTCAGATGACGGGAGGTCAACGGTTGCAAAGACCGGAGGGTTTGGAGCGGAAGGGTCATCCCCATAAGCCCTATTCCTAGCGTGCATTTCACGAGCATTATCGACTGCTTTCTTCTCTGCCTGACACATAAGCAATTCATTATGCACAGTTCTCCACAACTTGCTCATCTTTTTCGCTAGCTTATCATCATCTAACACTAATTCCCAAAGCTTATCTCCATACCTGCGCTATTCGGCTAATTCATGAACAGTATGGGGGTTAGCAAAAGAGCCATAAGATGTAGCATGGCTCAAAAGAGGGGGGAGCTCCTTATCTAAGTCAAGCCCCTTAAATCCCCGCTTTCTAAGAAAAGCGGTAAAGAGATCATACGCTGCTTGCCTTTCCATACTCACCGGTACCGTTGCAAACCCCCAGGCGTCGGCAGCGCGTAGCGGCAGGGCGCACCGATGTGACCACCCCGGGCGTAAATACGCCGTCCAAAGGACCCGACCCCAATGCAGCTCTAAAGAGGGTAGGGGAGAAGCCCGTTCGGGCGCCAAATGTTGGGTTAACCGGAGCCGCAGGAGAAGAGCCTCATGCTATCATGGTCAGCAAATCTCGTTTATTTCAGGTAGCATACACACATTTATATCTTCTATAATCAGCTCATACATATTGCAAAAGTTAAGCTTAGGATTGGTGCTCAGACTAAAAGTCAGCTACGCCTCTTTCTACATTCCTTTGTAGTTACATTGTTTGAGTAAGTTTTAGTTTAACCAGGCTTCTCCCTCTTATCTTTCAGCTACAATGTCTTGTTATTGTATAGCAGCTGTGCTCAAGGACATAGAAGCTTACTGCCTTGCTGGTTTTCATGAGAGTTTCTGTGTGCTCAGCAAAACTCTCTCATGTCTGCGTGACCTTTTGCAGCTAGCCAGTTATCCATCACACTCTCCACATTTTTAATTATTATTATTACTCTTCTTTTTCCTAAAATGCACTTTAAAGAAAAATCTTACACGGGCAGAAGAAGTTCTTTAGAAAAGCAAATGCCATTGACATCTTCATTGAGTGTTTCAAACCAATGCCAATTCTCATTCTTCAGTGAACACTGAGACCGCTGCTCATTCAGCTGCAGTAAAAGTAGAATGTGACTGTATCTCCTCCGTATTCCTTCTTGTCTAAAATAAAATGTAGGTGCTTTGCAAGGAGCAGGCATCCCCATTAAAACTCTCTTCTTGTGTACAAGATGTTCACCAAAAAAGTCGGTCTTGATTTAATAGATCATCTTCTATCTTCCTGTGGCTGTTTTCTTGCGTAGCCCTAGCAAAACCGAAGGAAGGTATTGTGGACCTGAAATTTCACTCCTTTCTACATCCTCTCTACTATATTTAATTGTGTAGGTTTCAAGTCATGCCAAAAAGACTCGTTGATAAATCAACAGAGTATATTTGGATTAAATATTCATGACTGCTGTTGCTCTGCCTAGGAGGTCATGAAGCCAGGGGCTTGGGTGAGCTTTGTCTGCTGCTGTTTGTGCTTGCTCCAGGCTGCCTGGAAGAAGAGACCAAAGCTGCTCCCCACCTCAGCAGAGCTGGGCTCTGCAGGGTTCGGGGGCTACCCTGGGCACTGCTGTGTCCTGGGGTGGGAAATCCCATTTCTAGTCAAAGGAGGATGCTTCACAGTTAGTCTTGGAATCCAGCTTTTCTCTTTCAAAGCAAGTTTCAGAAACCTGTTGGTTTGGTTTCTTTGTCTGCTTTCTTCTGTGGTTTGTTGTTGTTGTTTTGTTGGGGTTTTTTGGTTCGGTTTGGTTTTGGTTTGGTTTTCTTTCTCTAGAAGAAAGAGGTGATTCTATGATTGGCAGATATGAAATATGACTGATTTCCTTCATTGCCCACTAAGAGAAATTTTATAGAAAGTGAATGGGAAAGATGGTAAAACTTCTGCTAAGGCCTTAAAGCTTAGATGAGGTGTTGTCCAAGAAAATGACCGTTAAGCCCGTGAAGAAAAGGGATGTTAAAGCCATCTTCTGCCTTTCAGCCTCCCAGTATCTGTAGTTGGTAGTGAATGTTTCATCAGGGTGCTAAGAATATTTTTTTTCTTTTTTGTCCTTCTTTCTCTGCTTGAAAATCGAAGTGTGCAGCTTGGAACACCGAGCATCTTTTCAGCTTTTTCTGCTTTTGGTCTAAGTCTGCCAGCTCCGCTGATGTTTGGATTTTTTAGCAGAACTTCCTCCTCTAGCTTCTTGCTTTGAACCTTAGGAAAAAAAAACAGTTGCCCTGGGCACCAGCAATCCCGATCCGCCAGGGAACTTGGGCAGCCGAGGCGATTTACGTCGATTGCGTAACCTACGCTAACTTTCCTGAATAGCCTCTGCTGCGTCATCTACGTAAGGCGCGTGAACTGCGGCGAGCTAGGGAAGCTCGGCAAGCTACCAGCGCAGCCTCTCAGTGCCGGGCAAAACCAAAGCGTAGCACTCGTTTTTTCGGGAGAGGAGGATAGAAACCCTTGGTGGTTGCACCGCACAGACAAGTGTGACCGTGTCCCAGCAGTAGAAATCACCAAAGACATGTTTGGCGTTCCCCCTGATGCGGTGGTTTTGCGGTACTCGCTGCTGCTTTAGCGCTTCTCCTTCTCCGCTGAGGTTAAATTGGATGTGGCTGAACTGTTGCCGTGCCTGCTTCTGGTTGTAGGCACCTGGTTGCGTTCATTGCCTGCTTGTGTAAAATACACCGAGGCAAAGGAGAAGCAGGGATAGCAAGCCCCGGTGTCTGCAGCCTAAACATTCGGCTCATTGCTGAGGTGCTCGAGCTCCATCCAGAAAGCACAGGGTGTGCTTTGTCTTGGCAGCATTCAACACGGAAAGCGCTTTGGAAATGGCTTCTGCCTGTTGCCCTCCGCTTTTCCTTCCGTGCCTCCTGCTTCCCTGGGCTGCTCCTGTGACCCAGGCAGCCCCTATCTCATGCAACCAAAAGCATCACGGCGAGTGGAGGAGCAATTAGGGTCAAAAAAAAAGGATGGAGAAAAGCTTGAGGGCGTGAAGACACCACTTTTTTTTTTTTTTTTGCCTAGAACTTGGAGAGGGTAGAGCTGAGGTAAAAACTTAGCCTTCTTTCTAAGGCAGGAAGCTTGAATTTTACCTTAAGAACAGCTGAGTGTTACCTTGCTGCTGTCCTTCTGAGCATGGACAGCAGCCCTGCAAGCCAGAATCCTGCCTTCCACTTGAGAGAGTCCCTTTTAATCCTTACAGCCTCCACTTTCTGAAGAGCTGACGTGCCTGTCTAACGTGCAGCTCCTGCAGACATCGTTTCTGAGGCAGCATCAAGCTGGAAAAAAAAGAAACCGAAAGTGCAAGTGCAAGTGAAGAGAGCTCAGTGTGGTTAAGTGACCAATATTAATGGGTGCGTTAGAGGACAAAGAAAAGCAAATGAAATTTTGCTACAGATGTCAGGAGCAGTTCTGTAGTTAGAAAATGCGATTCCTGGGTGGTTTCTTTAGTATTTCATCACGACCAATATGATGAAAATCTCCTTGGAAACTTTCCCAAGAAGCCGAACAAGAATACGTTGATCATAAATGGAGCAGGGCATGGTTTGCTGAGGATTCTTCACCGTGCAGTTGAAACAAAGGAACAATTTGCAGTTTGAACTATGTTTGGACCCAGGAAGCAGGTAGACTGTCCACTTTAGCGACGATAAAAGAAGAAGGCAGACTTTTTTCTGTGTTTTGCAGGTGTTCATTTGGTGTTTTAGCAAGGGGTGCTGCAGTCTTGCCTTATTTGCCAATCTCTGTCCAGTCTTCTTCTGTATTTCCTGGTCAAGTGCTTTTCCTTCTTGAAATAGAAATAATTGTTCATTTCATTCAGCTGGCTTTGATAGACTTCCGTACAGTGCAACATAGTACCCAATGAAGCAAGACACAATGCCTTCAGTGCATTCGAGGCTACTGGAACTCACGTGACGTGGCTGAGTCACTGGAGCTGCTTCTGTTCTGTGGCTGGACTTAAGGCTATGGATTGTTGATGGCAGCTCCAAAAATACTTCTCGTGGATTTTGGGGTCTTAGTGATTTTTGGTTTTTTTTCATTATTATTATTACTCTTCTTTTTCCTAAAATGCACTTTAAAGAAAAATCTTACACGGGCAGAAGAAGTTCTTTAGAAAAGCAAATGCCATTGACATCTTCATTGAGTGTTTCAAACCAATGCCAATTCTCATTCTTCAGTGAACACTGAGACCGCTGCTCATTCAGCTGCAGTAAAAGTAGAATGTGACTGTATCTCCTCCGTATTCCTTCTTGTCTAAAATAAAATGTAGGTGCTTTGCAAGGAGCAGGCATTCCCGTTAAAACTCTCTTCTTGTGTACAAGATGTTCACCAAAAAAGTTGGTCTTGATTTAATAGATCATCTTCTATCTTCCTGTGGCTGTTTTCTTGCGTAGCCCTAGCAAAACCGAAGGAAGGTATTGTGGACCTGAAATTTCACTCCGTTCTACATCCTCTCTACTATATTTAATTGTGTAGGTTTCAAGTCATGCCAAAAAGACTCGTTGATAAATCAACAGAGTATATTTGGATTAAATATTCATGACTGCTGTTGCTCTGCCTAGGAGGTCATGAAGCCAGGGGCTTGGGTGAGCTTTGTCTGCTGCTGTTTGTGCTTGCTCCAGGCTGCCTGGAAGAAGAGACCAAAGCTGCTCCCCACCTCAGCAGAGCTGGGCTCTGCAGGGTTCGGGGGCTACCCTGGGCACTGCTGTGTCCTGGGGTGGGAAATCCCATTTCTAGTCAAAGGAGGATGCTTCACAGTTAGTCTTGGAATCCAGCTTTTCTCTTTCAAAGCAAGTTTCAGAAACCTGTTGGTTTGGTTTCTTTGTCTGCTTTCTTCTGTGGTTTGTTGTTGTTGTTTTGTTGGGGTTTTTTGGTTCGGTTTGGTTTTGGTTTGGTTTTCTTTCTCTAGAAGAAAGAGGTGATTCTATGATTGGCAGATATGAAATATGACTGATTTCCTTCATTGCCCACTAAGAGAAATTGTATAGAAAGTGAATGGGAAAGATGGTAAAACTTCTGCTAAGGCCTTAAAGCTTAGATGAGGTGTTGTCCAAGAAAATGACCGTTAAGCCCGTGAAGAAAAGGGATGTTAAAGCCATCTTCTGACTTTCAGCCTCCCAGTATCTGTGGTTGGTAGTGAATGTTTCATCAGGGTGCTCAGAATATTTTTTTTCTTTTTTGTCCTTCTTTCTCTGCTTGAAAATCGAAGTGTGCAGCTTGGAACACCGAGCATCTTTTCAGCTTTTTCTGCTTTTGGTCTAAGTCTGCCAGCTCCGCTGATGTTTGGATTTTTTAGCAGAACTTCCTCCTCTAGCTTCTTGCTTTGAACCTTAGGAAAAAAAACAGTTGCCCTGGGCACCAGCAATCCCGATCCGCCAGGGAACTTGGGCAGCCGAGGCGATTTACGTCGATTGCGTAACCTACGCTAACTTTCCTGAATAGCCTCTGCTGCGTCATCTACGTAAGGCGCGTGAACTGCGGCGAGCTAGGGAAGCTCGGCAAGCTACCAGCGCAGCCTCTCAGTGCCGGGCAAAACCAAAGCGTAGCACTCGTTTTTTCGGGAGAGGAGGATAGAAACCCTTGGTGGTTGCACCGCACAGACAAGTGTGACCGTGTCCCAGCAGTAGAAATCACCAAAGACATGTTTGGCGTTCCCCCTGATGCGGTGGTTTTGCGGTACTCGCTGCTGCTTTAGCGCTTCTCCTTCTCCGCTGAGGTTAAATTGGATGTGGCTGAACTGTTGCCGTGCCTGCTTCTGGTTGTAGGCACCTGGTTGCGTTCATTGCCTGCTTGTGTAAAATACACCGAGGCAAAGGAGAAGCAGGGATAGCAAGCCCCGGTGTCTGCAGCCTAAACATTCGGCTCATTGCTGAGGTGCTCGAGCTCCATCCAGAAAGCACAGGGTGTGCTTTGTCTTGGCAGCATTCAAGACGGAAAGCGCTTTGGAAATGGCTTCTGCCTGTTGCCCTCCGCTTTTCCTTCCGTGCCTCCTGCTTCCCTGGGCTGCTCCTGTGACCCAGGCAGCCCCTATCTCATGCAACCAAAAGCATCACGGCGAGTGGAGGAGAATTAGGGTCAAAAAAAAAGGATGGAGAAAAGCTTGAGGGCGTGAAGACACCACTTTTTTTTTTTTTTTGCCTAGAACTTGGAGAGGGTAGAGCTGAGGTAAAAACTTAGCCTTCTTTCTAAGGCAGGAAGCTTGAATTTTACCTTAAGAACAGCTGAGTGTTACCTTGCTGCTGTCCTTCTGAGCATGGACAGCAGCCCTGCAAGCCAGAATCCTGCCTTCCACTTGAGAGAGTCCCTTTTAATCCTTACAGCCTCCACTTTCTGAAGAGCTGACGTGCCTGTCTAACGTGCAGCTCCTGCAGACATCGTTTCTGAGGCAGCATCAAGCTGGAAAAAAAAGAAACCGAAAGTGCAAGTGCAAGTGAAGAGAGCTCAGTGTGGTTAAGTGACCAATATTAATGGGTGCGTTAGAGGACAAAGAAAAGCAAATGAAATTTTGCTACAGATGTCAGGAGCAGTTCTGTAGTTAGAAAATGCGATTCCTGGGTGGTTTCTTTAGTATTTCATCACGACCAATATGATGAAAATCTCCTTGGAAACTTTCCCAAGAAGCCGAACAAGAATACGTTGATCATAAATGGAGCAGGGCATGGTTTGCTGAGGATTCTTCACCGTGCAGTTGAAACAAAGGAACAATTTGCAGTTTGAACTATGTTTGGACCCAGGAAGCAGGTAGACTGTCCACTTTAGCGACGATAAAAGAAGAAGGCAGACTTTTTTCTGTGTTTTGCAGGTGTTCATTTGGTGTTTTAGCAAGGGGTGCTGCAGTCTTGCCTTATTTGCCAATCTCTGTCCAGTCTTCTTCTGTATTTCCTGGTCAAGTGCTTTTCCTTCTTGAAATAGAAAGAATTGTTCATTTCATTCAGCTGGCTTTGATAGACTTCCGTACAGTGCAACATAGTACCCAATGAAGCAAGACACAATGCCTTCAGTGCATTCGAGGCTACTGGAACTCACGTGACGTGGCTGAGTCACTGGAGCTGCTTCTGTTCTGTGGCTGGACTTAAGGCTATGGATTGTTGATGGCAGCTCCAAAAATACTTCTCGTGGATTTTGGGGTCTTACTGATTTTTGGTTTTTTTTAATTATTATTATTACTCTTCTTTTTCCTAAAATGCACTTTAAAGAAAAATCTTACACGGGCAGAAGAAGTTCTTTAGAAAAGCAAATGCCATTGACATCTTCATTGAGTGTTTCAAACCAATGCCAATTCTCATTCTTCAGTGAACACTGAGACCGCTGCTCATTCAGCTGCAGTAAAAGTAGAATGTGACTGTATCTCCTCCGTATTCCTTCTTGTCTAAAATAAAATGTAGGTGCTTTGCAAGGAGCAGGCATCCCCATTAAAACTCTCTTCTTGTGTACAAGATGTTCACCAAAAAAGTCGGTCTTGATTTAATAGATCATCTTCTATCTTCCTGTGGCTGTTTTCTTGCGTAGCCCTAGCAAAACCGAAGGAAGGTATTGTGGACCTGAAATTTCACTCCTTTCTACATCCTCTCTACTATATTTAATTGTGTAGGTTTCAAGTCATGCCAAAAAGACTCGTTGATAAATCAACAGAGTATATTTGGATTAAATATTCATGACTGCTGTTGCTCTGCCTAGGAGGTCATGAAGCCAGGGGCTTGGGTGAGCTTTGTCTGCTGCTGTTTGTGCTTGCTCCAGGCTGCCTGGAAGAAGAGACCAAAGCTGCTCCCCACCTCAGCAGAGCTGGGCTCTGCAGGGTTCGGGGGCTACCCTGGGCACTGCTGTGTCCTGGGGTGGGAAATCCCATTTCTAGTCAAAGGAGGATGCTTCACAGTTAGTCTTGGAATCCAGCTTTTCTCTTTCAAAGCAAGTTTCAGAAACCTGTTGGTTTGGTTTCTTTGTCTGCTTTCTTCTGTGGTTTGTTGTTGTTGTTTTGTTGGGGTTTTTTGGTTCGGTTTGGTTTTGGTTTGGTTTTCTTTCTCTAGAAGAAAGAGGTGATTCTATGATTGGCAGATATGAAATATGACTGATTTCCTTCATTGCCCACTAAGAGAAATTTTATAGAAAGTGAATGGGAAAGATGGTAAAACTTCTGCTAAGGCCTTAAAGCTTAGATGAGGTGTTGTCCAAGAAAATGACCGTTAAGCCCGTGAAGAAAAGGGATGTTAAAGCCATCTTCTGACTTTCAGCCTCCCAGTAACTGTAGTTGGTAGTGAATGTTTCATCAGGGTGCTAAGAATATTTTTTTTCTTTTTTGTCCTTCTTTCTCTGCTTGAAAATCGAAGTGTGCAGCTTGGAACACCGAGCATCTTTTCAGCTTTTTCTGCTTTTGGTCTAAGTCTGCCAGCTCCGCTGATGTTTGGATTTTTTAGCAGAACTTCCTCCTCTAGCTTCTTGCTTTGAACCTTAGGAAAAAAAAACAGTTGCCCTGGGCACCAGCAATCCCGATCCGCCAGGGAACTTGGGCAGCCGAGGCGATTTACGTCGATTGCGTAACCTACGCTAACTTTCCTGAATAGCCTCTGCTGCGTCATCTACGTAAGGCGCGTGAACTGCGGCGAGCTAGGGAAGCTCGGCAAGCTACCAGCACAGCCTCTCAGTGCCGGGCAAAACCAAAGCGTAGCACTCGTTTTTTCGGGAGAGGAGGATAGAAACCCTTGGTGGTTGCACCGCACAGACAAGTGTGACCGTGTCCCAGCAGTAGAAATCACCAAAGACATGTTTGGCGTTCCCCCTGATGCGGTGGTTTTGCGGTACTCGCTGCTGCTTTAGCGCTTCTCCTTCTCCGCTGAGGTTAAATTGGATGTGGCTGAACTGTTGCCGTGCCTGCTTCTGGTTGTAGGCACCTGGTTGCGTTCATTGCCTGCTTGTGTAAAATACACCGAGGCAAAGGAGAAGCAGGGATAGCAAGCCCCGGTGTCTGCAGCCTAAACATTCGGCTCATTGCTGAGGTGCTCGAGCTCCATCCAGAAAGCACAGGGTGTGCTTTGTCTTGGCAGCATTCAAGACGGAAAGCGCTTTGGAAATGGCTTCTGCCTGTTGCCCTCCGCTTTTCCTTCCGTGCCTCCTGCTTCCCTGGGCTGCTCCTGTGACCCAGGCAGCCCCTATCTCATGCAACCAAAAGCATCACGGCGAGTGGAGGAGAATTAGGGTCAAAAAAAAAGGATGGAGAAAAGCTTGAGGGCGTGAAGACACCACTTTTTTTTTTTTTTGCCTAGAACTTGGAGAGGGTAGAGCTGAGGTAAAAACTTAGCCTTCTTTCTAAGGCAGGAAGCTTGAATTTTACCTTAAGAACAGCTGAGTGTTACCTTGCTGCTGTCCTTCTGAGCATGGACAGCAGCCCTGCAAGCCAGAATCCTGCCTTCCACTTGAGAGAGTCCCTTTTAATCCTTACAGCCTCCACTTTCTGAAGAGCTGACGTGCCTGTCTAACGTGCAGCTCCTGCAGACATCGTTTCTGAGGCAGCATCAAGCTGGAAAAAAAAGAAACCGAAAGTGCAAGTGCAAGTGAAGAGAGCTCAGTGTGGTTAAGTGACCAATATTAATGGGTGCATTAGAGGACAAAGAAAAGCAAATGAAATTTTGCTACAGATATCAGGAGCAGTTCTGTAGTTAGAAAATGCGATTCCTGGGTGGTTTCTTTAGTATTTCATCACGACCAATATGATGAAAATCTCCTTGGAAACTTTCCCAAGAAGCCGAACAAGAATACGTTGATCATAAATGGAGCAGGGCATGGTTTGGTGAGGATTCTTCACCGTGCAGTTGAAACAAAGGAACAATTTGCAGTTTGAACTATGTTTGGACCCAGGAAGCAGGTAGACTGTCCACTTTAGCGACGATAAAAGAAGAAGGCAGACTTTTTTCTGTGTTTTGCAGGTGTTCATTTGGTGTTTTAGCAAGGGGTGCTGCAGTCTTGCCTTATTTGCCAATCTCTGTCCAGTCTTCTTCTGTATTTCCTGGTCAAGTGCTTTTCCTTCTTGAAATAGAAATAATTGTTCATTTCATTCAGCTGGCTTTGATAGACTTCCGTACAGTGCAACATAGTACCCAATGAAGCAAGACACAATGCCTTCAGTGCATTCGAGGCTACTGGAACTCACGTGACGTGGCTGAGTCACTGGAGCTGCTTCTGTTCTGTGGCTGGACTTAAGGCTATGGATTGTTGATGGCAGCTCCAAAAATACTTCTCGTGGATTTTGGGGTCTTACTGATTTTTGGTTTTTTTTAATTATTATTATTACTCTTCTTTTTCCTAAAATGCACTTTAAAGAAAAATCTTACACGGGCAGAAGAAGTTCTTTAGAAAAGCAAATGCCATTGACATCTTCATTGAGTGTTTCAAACCAATGCCAATTCTCATTCTTCAGTGAACACTGAGACCGCTGCTCATTCAGCTGCAGTAAAAGTAGAATGTGACTGTATCTCCTCCGTATTCCTTCTTGTCTAAAATAAAATGTAGGTGCTTTGCAAGGAGCAGGCATCCCCATTAAAACTCTCTTCTTGTGTACAAGATGTTCACCAAAAAAGTCGGTCTTGATTTAATAGATCATCTTCTATCTTCCTGTGGCTGTTTTCTTGCGTAGCCCTAGCAAAACCGAAGGAAGGTATTGTGGACCTGAAATTTCACTCCTTTCTACATCCTCTCTACTATATTTAATTGTGTAGGTTTCAAGTCATGCCAAAAAGACTCGTTGATAAATCAACAGAGTATATTTGGATTAAATATTCATGACTGCTGTTGCTCTGCCTAGGAGGTCATGAAGCCAGGGGCTTGGGTGAGCTTTGTCTGCTGCTGTTTGTGCTTGCTCCAGGCTGCCTGGAAGAAGAGACCAAAGCTGCTCCCCACCTCAGCAGAGCTGGGCTCTGCAGGGTTCGGGGGCTACCCTGGGCACTGCTGTGTCCTGGGGTGGGAAATCCCATTTCTAGTCAAAGGAGGATGCTTCACAGTTAGTCTTGGAATCCAGCTTTTCTCTTTCAAAGCAAGTTTCAGAAACCTGTTGGTTTGGTTTCTTTGTCTGCTTTCTTCTGTGGTTTGTTGTTGTTGTTTTGTTGGGGTTTTTTGGTTCGGTT